>NC_053157.1:120587345-120868883 GCF_016835505.1 Polypterus senegalus | reverse complement strand
ATATCGATCTTAGCACATGCAATTAAGTCCAAACCTGGTCTTCTTCACACAATGATGGATCTTTCTTTGGATTAGGATCCAGCATCCTGTGATACTGTGAGAGAGAAAGAGGTTAGGAGCAAGAGCAGATACAGCGCATTGTTGCACCTACCACACAACAAACCAATTCAGAATCCAGATTAGGACCCGAGTGCAGCCATGCAATGGGTGACACCTCAGCACCACACTAAAGTGGAACAGTGTGAGGTTTCTTTATGGTGGCTGGAGTGCCAATTCTGCCACAAACCCCAAGTTTTACCTGCAGGTTGGAGGGCCTACATGCAGGGATGGTTGCAGATTAACGTCATACCCAGGACAGAGAGAGAAAGCATGTTAAGAAAAGGAATACATTAATGGACAGATATTAGGAAGTATGAGCAGCATTTACCTAGAAGCTATTCATTTATAACACAAAACTTAAGGAGAAAGGTTAAAAGAGTTGGCAACCAATATTGCATTATTAAAACTCCTAGTTGGAATTTTGTTTCTTCCTCACACACATAAATAATATAAGGGATAACCAGTAGCCTTACCCGGCTGGGATGCCCATGAGATGAAAGGACTGGGGAAAAGTCTGGGTACAGGGCATTATGTCCCCCAGAGAGCTAGATGCCTCGGATTGCCACAGGGCAGCATTGGAAATGGAATTTTTCAACTCAGCCCTGTTGGGTTTTGTGGGGGCCCTCAGTGAGTGCTGTAGGGATTGGGGAGTTCTATTTCATGCTTTCAGACCACGTGTATGGAAGTACTCTGCAGTGGAAGATAAAGGAGCTGCCTACCTCTGTTGGAAGAGCCTAAGTCGGGTGAAGGCAGACAAAGCTTGCAAGGAGGAGTGGAGGAGGCAGTAAAAGATTGACCGAGAGACAGAAGGGAAAGAAGTTATTGTGTGTTACTGTGCTTATTGTACTCGTGGCTGTGGTGGGAAATGCTTGATTCAAAGAGTTTCCCACAATAAAAGACTCTTAGTGCCTTTTAACTTGTGTTTGTACCTGTTTGTGTTCCGTGTTTGTGGAGCTGGAGTGCCCCTTGATGTCCACACTAATTAATTACTTTCCCAGCAGGGCACTTCACTGGACCAAGGAAGTTCCACCTATTGAAGCCATATAAGACCAAGACAAACAATTAGCTCTGAGTTGGGCTGTTTGGATTCCACTCTGATTCCGAGTTTTGCACTTTCCAATTTAGTGATTAATCTTGATTTGACGTCATGAACTGGCAAACATAATTTACATATCATTTATTTAAAATATAGTGTTATTTTATAAGCTAAACTGTGGATTAATCAGATGACTGTACATGTTTATGACTGTGTATGGGTGCCACAATTAATAGGTATGAAAAATGTTTCACTTCCAATAAGTTACCAATTTTCTTTAAATGAATACTGTAAAATGAGCCTATTACTAACACATAAAATTCTGTCATATTTAAAAATGTATTGCACAATGTCCTTTAATTTACAGGCTGTGGTTACAATATAAATTACAGATAGGGAGGCAACTTGGGGTTTAAGTTTCTAGAATAATATGTTTGCTACTGCTTGTTTCAATACCAAAACTAGCATTTAACTACAAAACCATATACAATCTGCTACTCATCACATGACAGAACACATGCCTAAAATCCTTTCTTAGCATTGCCTCAGGATGCATCTATAATATTTCCTAACAAGTTCTGAATAAGAGTCCACACCCATCAGAGTCACACCATATAAGAAGCGAGATTCTAGCCCCTCTGCAAAAATAGACGACTGGTATTATGTTGCACACTGGACTTGAATGTACTTTCTACCTGCTTTTATACTTGTAGAAACAGATCCTTGACAAGCCAGAGACCGAGGCTTTAGCTGTAATCCCATAATCCAAAGCCTGTGGGGTATGAGCACAGGTGAAAGTCAGTTTTATTTATTTTTTGCTGATCAAACTGATGACATTTGCCAAATTTTAATGTATTTCTTCCAAAAGTCTTGTCAGCAATGCTAGGAAACTCTCCCACTTAATACTAAGTAACTTAAAGGAAATGTTATCATTTTTTAAAAGGTTTTTCACCTATGCATAAATTTGACAGCTACTTTTAACGCACATTTTTAATCTATCCATCCATCTTCTAACTTGGTAATGCAGTTCAAGTTCATGGAAAACTGATGGCTTTCCAGCAGCACTGGGTATAAGGGGGAAAACAACTCTGGATGTGGCACCAACCCATTGCAGGGCACACATATTTACTGTGGCCACACTTATTTATAATTTAATTACTAATTGGTAAGTGGGGGTAACACCAGAGTACCCTGAGGATAAAAGCCACATAGACATGGGAAAAGCATGCAAGCTCTACAGAGGTAGGATTTAAACTCGGAACTCTGCAGATTTGAGGCTGCTTTATCACTCTGCTGCCCTACACAATCTTTAGAGGGTTTTAAACAATACAAGCCCTTTCCAGACCCCTTCTCTTAAATACTGCAGCAATTTAAACTTTCATCATAATTAAAATTTTCAAATGTTATTGATCCCTTTATGCATTACATGTTGTTATTAGATATTCTTTTGTGATTTTTCACTGAAACATCAATATGGAGTGCTACTTAAAATATATACATACTGTACTTTCTCAAACCCAAATTATGCAGGTAAAGATTAAGGAGGCTGAGGCATGACCCAGTAGCTCTGGCAGCAGAGCAGTAAACAGCTCTGGATAGGATGCAAGTCTACCATAGGGTCCACTTCCACTCACACATGCATCCCCATTGTAGCCAATGGGGAGTCACCAATCGATCTACCAGCATATTTTTGGGATGTGACAGGAAAAGTCCCATTCATGCAAACATCAAGCAGGGAATGTCTGTATGTTGGATTCAAACCCAGGATGGCAGAACTGTGAGGTATCAGGATTACCCACACTGGCAACCTTTAAAATATATACTGTACCGTTAGGAATATAA
This sequence comes from Polypterus senegalus, assembly GCF_016835505.1. Lineage (NCBI taxonomy): Eukaryota > Metazoa > Chordata > Cladistia > Polypteriformes > Polypteridae > Polypterus > Polypterus senegalus. The sequence goes on along the minus strand of NC_053157.1, from coordinate 120,865,906 downwards.
AGTCTGACACCATATCACCATATGCGTTATGACCAATGCTGATGTGATAGGCTTCTAATTTTGAGGTTCTCATTCTTCATTCCACAGGGCTATAGGCTTTCATTTAAACCGGTTTCTTAATTAGAAGCTTGTCTTTACTGTTGGTGAAGCTTTTTAATTCTATAACTTTTCATGTAAAATCTTTCTAGTAAAAAGGATTTTCCTTTCACTCAAGAACATTCAAATGTTTTGTGGACCAGAGCAGGTTCATTCTAAACTCTTCACTTTTTTACTCTCACTTCTTTCTAAACATTTTATTAAGGTCAATGAATTCACACTTGTAAATGGGACAAAGTAAGCTGCTGGTTTCCTTATTTGTGTCTCGTTGTTAATTAAAACCAAAGAAATGTAGTGATCAACAAGTGAGTGAACTAAAACTAGGCCCAATGAAGCATGTTGTTTTAGTTGATGGAATTGATTTCTGCTTAAAATCATGGCTTGGGATAAAAACAGCTACCACTCCGGCCCTTAAAACTGAGAACTCCGGTTAAATTCAAAAAAATAAATTTATAAATGAATAGATGGATGGACAGAGTAACATAAAACCTTTATAATACAATTCAGGGCTAAAAGGGCACCATCCTAGAAGCACTGAGTGTCTCACACACACTTTCACAAGTCTAATTTAGAACTGACATTACTAATCAGCACAGCTTTGGGGTTGGGGCAGAAAACTGGAGGACCCGTAGGAAAACTCACACAGTCATGAAAAGAAGGCACACATTTCATATAGACAATGACAAGGTTCAAACCTAGGATACTGAATCTGTGAGACAGCAGAGCTATCCACTGGTCCACCTTGACATAAAGTAGGTGAACACACATTTAAATAAAGGATACATTTCCAAGGAAAGTCTGTAATGCAAGTCAGCAGTAGTAAAATGTGATGTTTTTAAAGGTTTCTAGAACAAAGGGATTTCTTTTAGGACTAATACAGAAGCAGAGGTATATTGTCTGACTTTTTCATAGTTTGATCAGTAACTTTTGCAAATCAGGCTTATATACCTACTCTGATATAAATTCCTTAAAACAAAATGCTGACAAGTGCCTCTATTAGAAGACTTCTTTTTGGAAAATTTTAAATGCAGTGACCAGGGGCCGCCTCATGTATAAACGGTGCGTACACACAGAAATGTTTTCCACGTTCAAATTGCGATGTATAAAACCTACACTTGGCGTAAAGCCACGCACTTTTCCACGGTACCTCATACCTTGTCGTACGCACGTTCTCTGCACAGTTTTGCAGACTGGCGGCACCCAGCGTCAAAACAGTGCTACTGTTCCTGTGTGGTTACACCTTATTTTCCTGACGCGGCTTTATAAATACACTGAAACTAACCGCTTATTGTTTATTAGTGTAACACATCTGATTGTAATTAACTTGTAACAATAATAATGGTCCAGGGAATAGCCATAGTATTCCAAATACCATAACTGCTTTAGCGTTGTTACTCTAACTGCACCTTCTTCTTTCAGCTGCTCCCGTTAGGAGTTGCCACAGTGGATCATCTTTTTCCATATTACTCTCACTGCACGACTCGGAGTATTTATATCACTGTATCTGAGTGTGAATCACAGCAGCAGCTGATCGGAAAGAGAATTATCGGTATACATCTTCAAGTACACGCTGTCTCAGCCACGGCAAAACTTTTCAAAGCCTTTCTTGTACGGACCTCGCGGTTCAGAAACAGTTTCATCCCAAGAACTATAAACGCACTCAATCAATTGCTCCCTGTAGAACTGTTTGTACTTATAAGTACAATCACCCCACTTTAAACTTGCACTACAGTTATAATATCGCACAACCTGAGCCACTTTAACGTAAGCCATGCGTAGAACTTGCACTATAATATGGCGTAAGCACAAAAGCGGAAATGTGCTTACGCACAGAAAAATCCAGATGCAGGAATCTGTGCGTACTCCAACTTCCACGTTCTTCCGCTACATAAATCCCGATCAGCGTGAAAAGTAACGCTCGTGCACGTGCTTTATGCCCCAACTCCTCCCAGAATTACGCCTCTTTGAATATGCAAATGAATATAAATCGCCCTTAAGCTCAGCCTTCTATGAAAAGACAATGGGAAAAGCACGGGGGAAAATATAACAATTTCAGCGAATACCAAGTGGAGGCAAAGGAAAAACATACTATTTGTTCAAATAAACTGTGATATAATCAACATAAGGAAGTTGATTGAGTGACATAGCGTGTTGGAGAAAGCTCACGTTCACAAAATCGCACAGTGCCGGAAATAAAAAAGAAGTCACATATCAAAGTCACCGTGAAAAGGCGAGTTGTAGCCCACTGTCTGAATGTCATATGAAAGCTTATTAGGGTACAGAGAAAAAAAGGCACACAGAGGGGAAAAAGCACGAAAAGTCAACTTCAATCTCGACATTACCACTTTAATCACATAGTTTTTTTTGTCATTAAAGCAGAACATCATAAACTTCATCTTAAAATCGTTTAATTAACCAGTTTCTCAAATCACATCGTAATTAAAATATCACGTTAAATGCTTTGTTTTGTATTTGATCTTCTATGTGCTCTATTTGTGTGAATCACTACTTGCTTCTTAAACCAGCTCTCTTCCTCCAACTGGACACAGAATCCATTACATTCGTAATATTACAGCTCTCTGAATAACTAAAATACTGAGATGTATACGTGATATCATTTTTATGATGATAGGAGTTAAAGCACGTTATTAAACATGAGTTTAAGTGATTGTGTTTTAGTGATTGTGTGCGACCTTCGATGAAATCATTTATTGCAGCAGTACTCAGGGGCGACTCTAGGCTTGTGGTGGCACTGGGCAGAGGAAGAATCGGTGGCTCCTTCGCCCAGTAATGTCAATATGGTATCTTATGCACGGTGGATGGCCACGTCCATTGCAGACACTGCATAGCCGCCTCGTGCTCATGACACAAGCATTTAACTTTTGTCGAAATTTGTCGCTGCATTTTTAGCTGTGTTGTTATTTTCTCTTTCTGTTTTATATTCAATATATATTGGCGTAGCCGCCACTGCAGTCTTTGCTTTTCTTTCCCCAAATACCCAATCACCACACAATCAGCTCTGTAATAGAAGTTAAGCCATCTGAAAGCTTAGGAGCCGATTCTTCAAAGCGTTTAAGGAACATTGAAATATCTTCGTAGTACATGTTTAATTATTCTATCCTTCACGACACTCCCAGTGAAGAATATAGATTATTTAAATGAAGTTAAAGTTTTATCCGTATAATATAATAAACATATTTTGCTGCATTTCACCTTAAAATGATATCGTCATCATATGTAAATACGCGCTTTATAAAGTGGATCAGGTTGTGCGATATTATAACTGTAGTAAGTTTACAGTGGGGTGATTGTACTTATAAGTACAAACAGTTCTACAAGGTGCAATTAATTGAGTGCATTTAAAGTTCTTGGGATGAAACTGTTTCTGAACCACGAGGTCCGTACAGGAAAGGCTTTGCAATATTTTGCCGTGGCTGAGACAGAGTGTCCTTGAAGCTGTATACCGATAATTCTCTTTCCGATCAGCTGTTGCTGTGATTCACACTCAGATTCAGTTATATAAATACTCCAGTGGTTCAGTGAGAGTAATATGGAAAAGATGAAGGCAGGAATCTCACAGCCACATCCACCCACCTCAGAAAGGCATGCAGCCATCAGTCAGCATAATGTTTTTGATATATGAATAGATATCAGAGTATTTAGAAAAAAAGTGACACTGAAAGACTATAGAGTCTGTGCAAACTCTGCACAGATAAAAATTATACCTAAAATTATAAGTCCATGGCGATGTCAAAGGAGAAGTGTTAATCACTAGGCCACAATGCTGGCCGTTTGCACTTATTTTAATCTTATAATAATTGTGTTTCTGGATTCAGAAAAGCATCTAACAATTTCAGCTCTCTATATTAGAAATTTATTGTACTGTAAAACCATTTAACCATAGTGCAATATTTATCCAGTAATGTATTTTCTGAGCTACTTTTCCCCACTACAGGCCATCAGTATTCAGAGGCCATCCTAAAGTTCTAAATGTAATGCAGGAAACATCTCTGGACATGCTCAGACATAGCAGGCTACTCCATACCTAACATTTAACCTACAATCATAACTCTTTCTAGCCTTTTGAGGGCCTTGAGCAGTATACCTATTTTACAGTCCCTATGCTCCATGAGTTGGGAGCTCTCCCACTAGCAGTGGGGCCCTAAGCTGTCACCTAGTCTGCTTATGCTAGGAAATGGCCTTGCCTACCATGCACATCCTTAAAATGTGAGAAGAAACTAAAATCATTTGAGAAAACCCACATGCACAAGGCTAGATCATACACACTCTACACAGATAGTGATAGAGTATGGACTTCTGAAGCTATAAGGGACCTCAGTGCAAAACACATGACAATATCAAAAGTGAAAAAATCTAACTGAGAATCTAAGATGGGAGTTTTGCTTAAATACCCAGTACAAAAGCACTCTAGTGGCTGTAGGCATAAAGAAAGATATATGGTTTAAATAGCTGTAAAATATACTAGCAGACTGTATCATAATGTTATATGATTGTGTCAATAGCAACCCAATCTTTGCTAGTGTATATGGCATAAAAACTTTATTATTAAGTCAGTCATCATCTTCCAACCCGCTATATCCTAGCACAGGGTCACGGGGGTCTGCTGGAGCCAATCCCAGCTAGCACATGGCGCAAGGCAGGAATAAATCCCTGGGCAGGGCGCCAGCCCCCCGCAGGGCACACACACACACCGAGGACAATTAAGAATCGGCAATACACCTAACCTGCATGCCTTTGGACTGTGGGAGAAAACCCATGCAGACACAGGGTGAACATGCAAACTCCATGCAAGGAGGACCGGTAAGAGAATCCAGGTCTCCTTACCACGAGTCAGCAGTGCTACCACTGCGCCACTGTGCCGCCCTTATTATTAATTAAAGGTGTTTTTATTAAATGGAAAAAGCAGCCATAGAAATAAGCAATATTGGGGATATCCTTGATATAACTTTGTGCTAAAGGATGTGTGTCAAAAAGGAGCAGTCACCTTTCACCCTAAATCCAAGGGTATGGATGCGACATGTTTAATCACTAAAGTCACTAAAGTTGAGCAAATGGGCAGAATAATGTTTGTTTGGGTATGCAAGGGTCTCACCTTTGTAAGGAGCATCATGGGAGTAATAGATGAATGGTGATGGTTATGAAGGATTTTAAAAGACTCACAGGGGAAAGGCAAGTCATCACTTAAGAAAAACCTTTCTCCTCAGAAATACGGAAACTCATAATCATTCATCCTAAGACTCAAAAACTTAATCCTCTGCTTAAACAAGCAATTAGACCCACGCCTGCTTACATGCAGAATGACAGCTATTACAGGTTAAGCTAAAGGCAATGCACTTTTGGGATCAGGGCCTGTGTTAGCAATTAGCTAGAAAAACACTCAATAGGAGAAAACATTTTTGATCGTAATATATGATTTACTTATTCATTCTGAAACATAATTTTGATTAAATAAATTTGAAAAGTGACACACAAATATGTATATTTTGCTTTTTGAAAGGTTTAAAATCAATCCATTATCGCACAATTTACTCCAATTCACTTTTCAGATAAGTTGATCTTATTAATTTATATGTAATGAGTATACTTGTTTGAACAATCTTACACATAATCCACATTTTAGGTCGCTGGGATCACATTCATTCTTGGCGTTATTGGTTTAGACAGGAACTAACTCTAGATGGAATGCAAGCTTATCGAGGGGCACATTCACACACAAATCCACACTGGATCAGTTTGGAATTGACAATCAAACTTAGGACGCATTTTAGGAAGGAAAACCCACGCAGGCAGAAAGGATGTCCAAACTCCAGACAGATGGCAATAGCACCAAGATTTGATGACAGTATCTGCGAACTATGAGAAAGCAATGCTAACCACTTACGGTATAAATTATAGACCTATAAAAAGAGTTGGGATGTTGCAGTTTTAGCCCAAAGAGTCTAGTTTCAATTCAGTTATTTAACATCTTGATCTACAGAGAATGAAAAGTATTTTTGGTTAGTCATGCAGAAGCATAAAAATGTTGTGATAATATAGCACATTAAACAACATCACCATGCCGGAGAAACATACTTTATTATTCAATAACACAATGGTTAATAATGTACAAATCCTGACCTACAGTAAGTTCTATGCGTGTGCTATTTGTATTTCCTCTACATGTTTGAATGGCTTTACTTCTACATTTCAAAAACATGTGTGTGTCAGGTTAACTAGAGACTCTAAATTGGAATGATATAAAGCCGCTTTTCCACTGCATAGTATGGCAACACGGTTCAGTACAGCTCACTTTTGCGGGGCTTTCCACTGGGAACAGTACCTGGTACCTGGTCCTTTTTTTAGTACCACCTCAGCCGAGGCTCCAAGCATGCCGAACCGTTACCAAAATGTGACGTGTAAACTCTGCTGGTCACTGATTGGCCGGAGAAAATCGTCATTACTGCGTCACTGGCTATTCTTTTCTTTAAAGGTACAGACACGCGGAAGTTTCGAAAGTTCTCCAGCCACTGAGTGTTTGTAAAACCGGGAACAATCACATCCCACCACTCTGAAGCACGGTTAAATGTCCAAACAGATGGTCTGTTGCGGCGACTTTTTTGCAAAATGTGGAAGATCTGTAATATACAGAATCAGCATTTTAATGTTACACTGGCAGTTAAGTTCATTTTATGCTTTGCAACAGTGATAAAAGTTAGCTAGTGATGTGCTTTTTTTAGATGCTTAACCTTGCACGTTATCGAGCTAAAGTGTTGTCGTTGTCTGCGTGTTGTTGTAAAAGTTCCACGGTGTCACTGCAGTAGAGGCGGCGCAACTATAACGACACGTGAATAATCCCGCCCACTCTAAAGCGGTACTAAACTGCAGTCGAAACGCAAACCGAGCTGAACTGAGCCGAACCAAGGTGAGCTGTACTGAACCGTGTCGTGCCGTACTATGCAGTGGAAAAGCGGCTTTAGTTACTGTGAGTGTATGTATGGATGTGCCAAGAGATGGACTTCTGCCTAGGGTTTTCCTCAAAGTTCAAATTGGTGCATTTGAAACATATGCTCACTCTCAGCTACCCTGGTGCATTTGTACAGCTGTGTGTAACCTTCAAAAGATTTTACATTTTTTATATTTTTCTTTTCTCCTGACATTTTCAGAATTCAGAATGTATTACACTAACTGGTAGGGAGAATTTTGCTGGAAATAATAATTATCGTTAACAAAACAGTATCTTATTTATTATTCTATACTGTGAATACAGTACACATATAATAAACTGTATCATTCTCAAAGCCACAATTAAGGGCGTTGAAGCTTTGCAGGCATGCACAAACCCAAACTCATCGTCACACTTGGTCAGTTTTGTATGCAATTAGAACTCTGCACAGATAGGAATGGGATGTGGGATTCAAACTCAGATTGGTGATGAAGCAGCGCAAACAACTGCAACTCCATGCCACCCCAAATATGCACACGTAGACACACATTCTCAAACATCATTAACCACAGCATCGATCACCAAGTGGAAAGCAACACTGGTCAAGATGGCTATCCATCACAGGTTCCATACATCATCAGAAACAACAACCACAGCTTATTTTTTATATAACTTTTGTGGTCAAATTTAACTTCTTATTAAAGAAAGAAACATCCTCTAACAGGACAATTCAGTAATCAGACAGGGAAAAAACTGTTCATTATATCTTTTAATTACTCCTCAGAAAAAGGCCTTGGAGGGAGAATTCTTCAAAAGCAGTCCATTACAGCATGGTCAGAATGGTCGGAGAAACAAAGGATAGAGGGTAGTTTAGTTAATAAATTACTGAATTTACATACAGTGTCAATCAATGCATACATTTTACTTTGGTTGGTTCATTAGTTTACACCAAAAGGATTTATATAAAATAAAACTCTATTATATTATATTCTGGTTATACCTTTGAGTTGCACCACCACCCTTGAAATTTCTGTGCATACTTGTATAACAACTGTCCATTCTCATTTATAGGACATCTGCTGATTTCTTAGTCATCTCTTAGTCATCCTTCAGTACATTTTGTATATTCCATCAACCTTTCTTCTGGTACATTCTTTACTTGACCATCTCAGGATTTTTCCTAAACCAATTCTTATATTTCATTGTACTTTTTATGTGGTTCACTTGACCTTTATCTCGTTTCCTGGTGTGCCTTAACAGGTTTCTCACATATATTAAGTCTTTATACTATTTCTTTAAGATGAATGCTATGTTACCCTAAAATTATTCTTCCACACATTCTTCATTGAATACAGGTGCAGAGTGCTGTGAACAATTCTCAATTAAAATACAGTACAGGCATAAATTACATTAATTACTAAAAACAGAACTGGTGCACATATAAATGCAGATTTATTAAAACACACAAAGAACAAGATAGAATCTGGATAAACATAAATGTAAACCAACAATATCTGTCCATAGTTAATTAATGAATTATGGCCAGTTGACAACAGGTGAGACTAAAATAGTAAAAGGGAAAGTCAAAAATAAATTTACAGTCCTGGAGACCTCAGTTAAATGGCTGTCTACCCCCTCCTGGGTTTGCTATAGCAGAATCTGGGTTGGCCTTCCAATCTGTTGAGAGAATTTTTCCATTGGATAATTCCAATGCTCCTTTATTCGAGATGACTTTTCCATATGCATATACAGCAAGTGGCATCAAGTGTGATATCCAGATGCTGAGAAGAGAAACGCAATAGAGGAGGGTTAGTAATGGTTTATAGGTATATGTACATATGTAGTGTGCACAAATGACTAATAAAGAAAAATGCTGTATGCGTCGCTAATCAGCAACTCTAATCAGGGTATGTTAGACTGAAGTCTTCAGCAGTGATTTAAATGCTGAGACTGAATGGACAACTCTTCTATTATCAGCCAGATCAGTCCACATTTTTGGAGCCAACTAAAAACTGATCTCCCACAGTTATTTTATTAATGCTTATAATATAACGAAGGCTGGCATCTTGAGATCTCAAGGTTCATTTTGGTTTGTAAGTAATGATAAGCTCAGATAAGAAAGCAGGGCTCTGGTCATTTAAGGCTTTATATGTTAAAAGGAGGGTTTTGAAATTAGCACTAAGAGAATTGGGAGCCAGGGTATGGACTTGAGAAGAGGAGTTATGTGTTCATGTTTTCTGGTTTGTGTAATAATTCGTGCAGCAGCATTTTTAATGAATCATTCATGATCACTCACATTGGGGCCATATTTGATTCACCAGTTGACCTTACATGTACATCTTTGTAGATGTGGGAAAAAAAATTGTAATACCCCCCCATAAAACCTGTACTGTACATGGAGAACTCCATTCCATAGGAGTGTGATTCAGCTCTGGATTTTGAATCTGTAAGGCAGCAGTACTGATCACTGCCTCTGTAACCAGTCTCCACTGCGCATGCTATAATGTTGCTCCCTGGCCTTGAATCTGGTCAACCTCCAAAGCTTCTGCATTATGATTTGTAACGTGCCATACAAACCACTATGAAGGAGTAATGCAATCACAATTGATTCCTTTTTTTCCTTGATGTTTTTATTCAGGCTAAACTGAAATGTTAAAACAGATAACATAAAAAATGACTGTTTCAGCTCTGCAATTTCTGCTCCTCACACAGTTACACAACGAACACTTGGTGCAATGCTAAATTACACTAACATACATATTCATGCACCGTTCAGTATACAAATACAAAAAAAAAAAATTACTGTTCAAGGTCTGCAATTCCACCTGTTAACAATAAAACGACATAGAAAGGCCATTGAATGCTCACATTAACAAATAACAAAAACTAATAGAAAATTATTCAAAACATTTCAAAACAAAAACTGCACACTACAAAGATCATATTATCATTTCGGTCACATACAAAAAAAATTGCTCAAGCAATTTAAACTAATTTAATGAATTCTGCTATACAGATAATAAGAGCCTGCTTACCTCCTCTCACAGTAACACAACGAACACTGGGAGAGGCTCACACTTTTTCTTCTTTCAGCTGCTCCCGTTAGGTGTCACCACAGTGGATAATCATTTTCTATTTCTTTTTGTCCTCTACGTCTTGTTCTGTGACACCCAGCACCTGCATGTCATCAACAATTGGAATCTCTTTTTGGAAAGGCCGTGTCTCTTCAAGCGTGATGGCCTGCATCCGAACAGTTTCGGCGCCCGGGTCCTCTCCGAAAACATATCGAAGGTAATTTGTTTTTCTTGACTATCTATCTCTGCTCTTAACCCCTTCCAAAATTATACTGTTGTGCCAGGACATGATAAGTGTTTAATAGAATCTTCCGTTAAAGTGCACAACATTAATACTGTAATAAGCAATCTCAATGCACGTAGAAAATCTAGGAAATACGGCATAAACTACAATAATCTAATTAAAATTACTATTTTAGAGGAACAATGTATTAAAACTATAAAACAGATCACAGATTAAACAAAAAATACACACAGAGCGCTAATAAAATAATTTAGTTCCTATTCCAAATATCAATAACACATAGTATTCATCTCTGCACCTCGAAACATTAAATATGGCACTATTAAATGTTAGAGCTTTAACTAACAAAACGTTTTTATCAACGATCTTATTAGTGATAAAAATAGATTTTATTGCACTAAATGAAACATGGCTTAGCTCATACGGCGCGGCTGTTTTAATCGAATCTGCCTCCGGATTACAGTTTTACTCGTGCAGACCGCCAGGGAAAAAGGGGGGCTTGGCAAACATTTACTCGAGCCGATTAAAATGTAAAGATGTCAGTTTTGGTAAGTTCAAGTCCTTTGAGTATCTCGCCGTTGTTATCCATGGAGATTCTCAAGTTCTAGTACTATCCGTGTATAGACCTCCTAAATATAACGCGTCTTTTTTTGAGGAATTCTCTGACTTAATGTCAATTTTAATTACTAACTATGACACACTCCTAATAGTTGGCGACTTTAATTTTCATATAGATAATCAGTGTGATCTAAAAGTAAAAGAATTTATGAACCTCCTGGATTCTTTTGATTTGAGACAACTCATAAATCAGCCTACACATAAAGCAGGTCATACGTTAGACTTAGTGATTACTAAAGGACTGAAAGTTGATATAAAACAGATCATTGATATTGGTCTATCAGACCATTTTCTTCTACTTTTAATATAGAAATAATGATAAAAACACTCATGAGAAGCATATTGTTAAAAACGCTTCTTTGACTCGCAGCAGCTTTAAAACTTACAAACATTTTAAGAAATCAGTCCGTTTATAGTGCCAGCTATAATAGCGAGGATAATGTAAATAGTAAGGTGGAAAGATTTAATACTAAAGTGAGAGCTGCTGTTGACATAGTTGCACCTGAAAAGACAGTTGAAAAATCTTCTAGCATTGTTATACCATGGAAGACCCAAAGAGTGTCTGATTTAAAGAGAACATGCCGTAGAGCTGAGCGTCAATGGAGGAAGACTAAACTTACTATCCACCATGAAATATTAAAAGTCAAAATAACAGAATACAATAACACTGTCCGTCTTGAGAGCGCTGCTATTTCTCAAGATTATAAATAACAATGCTAGTAATCCCAGAGTCTTATTTTCTACAATTGATCGCCTACTAAACCCAGGTAACTCAAAGGAATGCCTCCTAAGTGCTTCCAGTGAAACCTGTGAGGCTATCGCTGTATTTTCAATCAAAAAATTAATGATATTAGAAATAACATAGAATATCCCTCCAACACTAAGGATCCTCCTAAACCCCAGCATCCTGTTATAAACAAATTAAACTCTTTCACTAGGATAGATTTACCTGATTTACAAAAATAATCTCTCAATTAAAACCCTCCACCTCGTCCTTGACCCAATACCAACAAGGTTTTTCAAAGAAGTATCAGGCGTGCTAATTGATAATGTTCTGGACATAGTAAATTCGTCATTAGATACGGGGGTCTTCCCAGACTGTCTTAAGACTGCTGTAGTTAAACCCCTACTTAAGAAACATAATCTTGACCCTCGCTCTTGAAAATTTTAGACCCATCTCTAACCTGCCTTTCTTAAGTAAAGTTCTGGAGAAGGCAGTCATTATGCAGTTAAATGACCACCTAAATAAACATGCTATTCTTGATAAATTTCAGGGTTTTAGAACAAATCACAGCACAGAAACTGCACTCGTTAAAGTAGTAAATGATTTGCGGTGAATGCAGACAGAGGCCATTTATCTGTTCTCATCCTCTTAGATCTGAGTGCTGCATTTGACACCATTGATCACAATATTCTTAGAAATCGCCTTAGTCAATGGGTGGGCCTCTCTGGCAGTGTCTTAAATTGGTTTGAATCCTACCTGACAGGGAGAAAATTTTTGTTAGTTGTGGGAATTACAACTCGAAGACACATGATATCCAATATGGTGTTCCACAAGGCTCTATCCTGGGTCCGCTGTTATTCTCAATCTACATGCTTCCGTTAGGTCAGATTATCTCAGGGCACAACGTGAGCTACCACAGCTATGCTGATGACACACAGCTGTACTTATCAATAGCACCTGATGATCCCGATTCTATTGATTCACTAACACAATGTCTGACTTGTATCTCAGAATGGATGAATAGTAATTTTCTCAAGTTAAATAAAGAAAACTGAAATCTTAGTGATCAGCAATAATGGATACAATGAGGCTATTAGAAATAAACTGGATACATTAGGATTAAAAGTCAAGACGGAGGTAAAAAGCTTAGGGGTAATTGTTGACTGTAATCTGAATTTTAAATCACATATTAATCAGATCATTAGGACAGCATTTTTTCACTTAAGAAACATAAGTAAAGTTAGACCTCTTATATCACTGAAAGATGCTGAGAAATTAGTTCACGTTTGTTTTCAGTCGACTAGATTACTGTAACGCACTCCTCTCAGGACTACCCAAAAAGACATAAATCGTTTGCAACTAGTGCAGAATGCAGCTGCTAGAATCCTAACTAGGAAAAGAAAATCGAACACATTTCTCCAGTCTTGATGTCACTACACTGGTTACCTGTGTCATTCAGGATTGACTTTAAAATTCTGCTTATGGTTTATAAAGCCTTAAATAATCTCACCCCATCTTATATATCGGAATGTCTGACACCTTATATTCCAAATCGTAACCTCAGATCCTCAAATGAGTGTCTCCTTAGAATTCCAAGAACAAAACTTAAAAGAAGTGGTGAGGTGGCCTTCTGCTGCTATGCACCTAAAATCTGGAATAGCCTGCCAATAGGAATTCGCCAGGCTGATACAGTAGAGCACTTTAAAACACTGCTGAAAACACATTACTTTAACATGGCCTTTCTATAACTTCAATTTAACTTAATCTTGATACTCTATATGTTCAGTTCATCATAATAACTATTCATGGTGGCTCTAAAATTCGTACTGACCCCTACTCTCTTTTCTGTTTCTTTTTCCGGTTTCTTTGTGGTGGTGGCCTGCGCCACCTCCACCTACTCAAAGCTTCATGATGCTCCAACAATGATGGATGGATTAAAAGGCAGAAGTCTACGTGACCATCATCATCAAGCCCTTCCGTGAGAACCCTAAATCCAAAGAGGACTGTTTCATTTATGTTAGGTAGAATGCCCAGAGGGGACTGGGCGGTCTCATGGTCTGGAATCCCTACAGATTTTATTTTTTTTCTGGAGTTTTTTTTGTTTTTTCTGTCCCCCCTGGCCATTGAACCTTACTCTTATTCAATGTTAATTAATGTTGATTTATTTTGTTTTCTTATTGTGTCTTTTATTTTTCTATTCTTTATTATGTAAAGCACTTTGAGCTACTGTTTGTATGAAAATGTGCTATATAAATAAATGTTGTTGTTGTTGTTGATGTCTTCTCTCACCACATCCATAAACCTTCTCTTAGGCCTTCCTCTCTTCCACTTTCCTGGCTGCTCTATCTTTAGCATCCTTTTCCCAATATACTCAGCATTTCTCCTCTGCACATGTCCAAACCAATGCAATCTTGCCTCTTTGACTTTGTCTCCACTGGGAGAGGCTCACACTGAAGACATAATATTAACACAATAAACGGAGTAGGGAAATATAACAGGAACACAACAGGAAAACATACAACCTCATGAATATTATCAGGATTTATTGAAGCTCTGAATAACTAAACTTAATATTTTAGACACCTGTTCGACCTCATTGGCTTAAACACAAAGATTATGTACATTTAGCAGCAGGAGAATATTGGATTTTACAGTATTTTGTACCATCCAGTTAATTTCACCTTTGGGATGGAATAATAATTGCAAATTGTAAAATGACAAAACATTTTTACATATACAGACAATTGAACAATTATCGTAAAATTCAATACTTTGTATTTTTAGAATAAGCCTATACTTCATAGAGATTTTTGCATGTCTCAATAACATTCTAGCCAATCACACTTTCAGAACATCTCAATCAAGCATCAATGCAATGTGAAGCCACCTTATGCCATTCAGACATCATGAACACAGAGTAAAACAACACCCCACTTCAACTGGTCAGGAGAGTATGTGGGCACTGAGAAAATAATCCTTTAGTAAGATCTATGAATTAAACAATGATCAAAAGTCCAGGCAAACAGATTCTTAATTAAAAACCTGGTAGGTCAGAAAAAAAATATGGCTGGCAGAAGTTATCCCAAGCATTTAGATGAAAAGACAAAAATTCAAAAGACAAGAGCAGCTAGATACAATTCCAAGCATACAAACATGTCAAAGCTAGACAAAACATCCAATGCCTTTTCTCATGGCAAGAATGCACAATGCTACAACACCATCCATGGAATCTGACTCTTTGCATTGTCAGTGTTGCTTTGTGACACAACTGGATTGGCAGCGTGGATAGCAGGCTGAATGTGAAGGGAGAAGTCAAAGGGTACAACTTAGCACAAACTGAATCTTGTCTGTTAAACAGCAGAAAGTAGTTGCATTTATGATGGGCTATGTAATTAATAGGGCACTTTAAAAGGTGACTGAGAGGTGAACATTTTTTTCTAAAGTAATGTTATTCAATGAACTGAGTTGGCTGAATCAACTAAACATTTACAACGTGACACCTTAAAAGCATATTAAGATGTTAGAAAAGAGTGGTAGCGTGTTGCATGTTAATTAGCAAATGCAAGTAGGAATTTCACCATAATCAGTACAATAATAACCCAATAAATCTATAAACCTATGCATGTCTTTAGAATATAGGAGGAAAATTGAGATACCAGGAGATAACTTGGTGAGGATACAAGAAATCAAGCATTGATTCAAGCCCAGGACTAATGAGCTGGGAGACAGCACTAACCACCATGTTGCTATATGGCCCTAACCAATACCCTGCACCATAAATATAGAGTTTTTGTAAATAATTGGCATTTTTCATGTTTCCTTTAATTTTTAGAAATATTTCTCAGTGTCCATTAACTACATTTTTTCTATGTTAAATATTTCTGTGCTGTTTTAACACAATTTGTTTATTCTGGGACATTTTACAGTGACATTTGAGACTTGAGCAAGCCATTCCTCTGAAAAAACAAAAAGAAAGTGTATAATAGTAAAGCCTCTGTTATTTATTTTTCTCTATTGAGTTTAATTTTCACATTTTTCCCTACTTATTTTGTTGACACTGTGTTTTACTCTTCATAATAAACACCTGGTTTCCTGCATGTTTTGCAAATACACAAAGTGTGGAGAATTACTAGGAAGTTACTTTCCATTTACACATTCATCATCATCATCATCATCTTTATTATTATAATAATAATAATACATTATTATTGTTATTTACATTTATATAGTGCTTTCTCACTACTCAAAGTCCTTTTAGTAAGTGGTGAGCCACCTCAACCACCACTAATGTGCAGCATCCACTGGATGATACAATGGCAGCCATTATTGCACCAGTACACTCACAACACATTAGTTGTTAGGTGGTGAAGTGGTGAGCGATATAGGCAATTATTGACAGAGGATGATTAGGGGGCCAGAATTATTAGGCCATGGAGGGCAATTTAGCCTGGACATCAGGGTACACCCTGCTCTGTATGAAGGATGCCCAGGGATCTTTTATGGCCACAGAGAGTCAGCACCTTGATCTTACGTCTAAGGATGGTGCCATTTTTACAGCACAGTGTCCCTGTCATTGCACTGGGGCATTTTGGATCAACATTCAGACCACAGGGTAAGCGCCTCTGCTCGCCTTACCGACACCACTTCCAGTATGTAAAATTTTACAGTAGGTAAAACTGAGAAAATGAAATGATTTGATGTAGAATATCCATTCATTCATTTCCACTAAATCTGTATAAACCAGTGCCTGTCAACGAGCAAGAAACCAACAGTAGACAGGGTATGAGCCTCTCACATGGCACACCTATACACACACACTGACTCATTTAGAGTTACCAATCAACCTATTCTGAATGCCTGTTGGGTATGGGAGCACACAGAAAAAATCCCATGCAGACTTGAGAAGAATATCCAAACTCCACAAGGCACAAAATCTGAACTCAGGAACTGTGTCTTGCAAACCAAAATAGAGGTCTGTCTTGAAGAATACTGGGCAGAAAACTGATATACCAATTTAGAAATTTGTGAATTTCCCATTGGGATTAATAAAGTATCTATCTATCTATCTATCTATCTATCTATCTATCTATCTATCTATCTATCTATCTATCTATCTATCTATCTATCTATCTATCATTATTAGCTTTCATGCAAAATGATGTTAAACAGTCTGAATTGCTTTTCAGCAGTGGTAGAGCATTCCTGAAAAGGACAGTTAAATATTAAATCAGATACTTAAAGCTGTATTTCCTCAATAAAGTGTGAATGAGAAAACCTGAAAGATCCAACCTGCTTGGCTACCTATTCAATATTTTATTCTACAGTAGATACAGCAAGGACTTTGTAGAGTTTGAATTTGAAAATGAACCATATGATCTTTTGACCCTAAAAACGTAACCGTTTTTACATATCCTTCAGTCAGTCATTGTTTAATCCGCTACTGTATATCCTAACACAGGGTCACGGGGGTCTGCTGGAGCTAATCCCAGCCAGCACAGGGCACAAGGCAGGAACAAATCCCAGGCAGGGCGCCAGCCCACCACAGGGCACACACACACATGCATTAAGCACACACTAGGGACAATTTAGGATTGCCAATGCATCTAACCTGCATGTCTTTGGATTGTGGGAGGAAACCGGAGCACGCGGAGGAAACCCACACAGACACAGGGAGCACATGCAAACTTCACGCAGGGAGGACCCGGGAAGCAAACCCAGGCCTCCTTACTGCGAGGCAGCGCCGCTACCACTGCGAGACCGTACTGCCCACATATCCTTCACAATTTACTATATATTACAGCTTTTTGAGGAACAGACACCTAGGTGGTGTGGACAGGTAGAAGGAACACTCATTCCTCTTGCAAAGTGTTGGGGTACCAACCAGGTAAACAGGTGCCTCTATGGCTATTACTGTAAATGCTTTCTTCGAAAGGTCTGGTGAGCTTCGTACTTCTCAGAAGTTCGGGTCCAAGTGAGAATCTGACATTTGAGGGTGTCTCCCTTTTATACTAGTTCAATCGGAAGGTGGGTGGTCAATTGCCTTCAGCGGGCGTCTTTTCTGGGCTGAAGAAGAAAATATAGAGAAAAGCCTGTTAGCAGTAGCAGCCCCTCTCACCCTGATGGGATATTACATACCAGGGATGAGTCTTTGAGGCATCCCTAAGACACACATTCATGACAATGGTTTTGTTCACCAGACACTGGGACAGGAATCTAGTCCACCACCACACCACAATAGAAGTTTAATTCTTTCAGGGCTGATGTCGACTTTTATTAAAAGGAGGAGTTGACAATGGTAATCAACTGTAAACTGTGACAAAACCAATTATGTTTTAGTTGGACTCTCATTGCTAGAAGGAAAGCTAGATTCATTGATTTGACCAAAATTCCCGCCCTCGTGAGTAGCAAGGCGCACACTATGGCAAAAATGGCAGTGACATCTGGCGAGGGATCAAAGAGAATGCGTAAAGCAAAATACTCCGTGGACTACGTTTTGCCTATTATCTCTGAACTGGACTATGACTTGTCGGACTCAGTTTTTGATACAATTGATCGAAAACGAATGTGAGGTTCCAGCTTCGGCTGATCGGTCCCCAGCTAGTCGTGGTACTGACAATGTTCGCAAGAGAGGACTGCCATTTAATAATGAGTTAGAAACCAGATTGTAATGCACTGTGACTGTGACCACTGCTGTTGTCCCAGCCAAGCAAAGACAGCCTGGCAGCAAGCAAGCCGCACATTCTTGTCAAACTGACAGCCACAGCATGCAGCAACAGACATTTTATTTTGCTTTCTGAGTGAAATCATTGTTTTTTGGAAAAAATATTCAGCCCTCAAAGAGTTAAAATGGTTGAACTCTCAAATGAAATAGAAGTAATTAAAGTATCAGCCATGTTTCATTGTAAAGCTATAACTAATAATTATTGTGATGGACACACTTTTTTATTTACTGTGCACTTTGGTGTTTTTTTTCTGTCATGTGTTTCTCCTTGCTGTTCATTCTGATTTACAAAGTCACTTCATGCTCTATACAATGTGAACATGTGTTGTAACAGGAGAATGGCTACATTTCATGTTAGTCAGGATTTTTTCATCTATTGCTGTAAATACCTGTGAACTCATAAACTACTATCACTTCTAAAATGTTTTAATAAAAACATGCTTTACCAGTCAAGGTTTACAGCCGATGTTCTCAAATAACTCCTGATGCTTGTTTTTGCTCCAACCGGTTCCTTAATCAAAAATAATTGTGCCTTTAAGTGATTTAATTTTTAAGATAGGAAGCATTTTTAACTCCTAATTTGTACTGACAAATATAACATAGGAGATAAGTTTAACTTTATTAAGAAGCAAGCCAGAAATGTATTTTTTAAAGAAGAAAAGTATTTGTTAAAACTGTACTCTAGCAACTTTACAGAATGCATTGCTACTTCCACCTGTGTGTTTTCTGCATTAATTTAAAGCTACTTTGATCAAGTACAGGTCAAAAGCTAAACTTAACACAAAACTTTTAAACTGAAGAATATCCATAAGAAGAGAGGAAATAATATAGGAAATTTTATGAGAAGCCATTCAGTACATCAAGTTAACTTTAATTGTCCTAACATTTCATCAAGATTTGTGTTTAAAGTTCTTAAGACTGCTCCTTCAACTACACAGCCCTTTATCTGATGAAGCACTTTTAGGTTTTCACCTTTAATTTACTTTAATTTACACAGTGAAGGCTAGGAGGCGCCAGTGGGCCCCAAACCCCAGACACAAACACACAAGACAGTCCCAGGTTCAAATGAAGAGTGTTTTATTACAGAGCTTGTAAGCCTAAGCCCAAAACCAGTTGTCTCTTCTCTTTTATCTCCTCTCCTCTTTGTGCCGCACTGCTCTCCGCCAGTCAAGTGTTGCCTTCCTTTCTCCCAGCTGCAACTCGCCTGGACAAGGGGGCACAGTCCCTTTAATTGAGGACCCAGGAGTATTTCCGGTGCCAGAGCTTTTGCCCATTTGATCTACTTCCGGGTCAAATGGAAGTTCCTAGTAATGAGGTGTGTAACTCCGCACAGCGCCCTCTTGTGGCACCCATGGACACCAGCAGGGCTACATTTCCCAACATGCCCTACTAGTTTCCAACCAGACACCAATATCCAGGGCCGCTGTTATCTAGCGCCCTGGGGGAATAAATAGTCCTCAGTGACAGCCCTTCTCTGCCTTTCCCTTTCATTCTGGTCAGGGAAGGTACTCCAAATATATTCAGCTGGAACACCTGTCCGTCTGCCTGGGGCTTCCTGTCAAGGTAAGGAATCTTCCTCACCTTCATCTGGGATGTCCATTCATCCATTTGAGGAGTCTTGTTTTGTTCGGCACCTTCCTCTCCCTTCGCCTGTCCATCCACTTGGGGCCTACTGTCTGAGTATGGAATCTTTCCCTCTCCTGGCTGGGATGCCCATCCATCCCGTGTGACACTTACAACACTTTTGATTTGACTAAAAAAATCTTACAAAGTTTAGCTTTACAAGTGCCACATGTAGCTGTCTCTGATAATGTTTTAAAGATTTAGATTTTCCTCACCTTTAAATGTAAGTAATTACCTTAATTCCTAGGATTCACTTGGTCACTCTTCATTTTTCACAGCTTCTAGACTGGTTATGTGTGACCAGAACCACACCAATAATTGTAGTCCAAACAGGGTCTGGGGGTGTTAAATATTTTTAATCTAACAACAAATAATAACAAACAGTATGAAATTATAGAACAATACAAGAAACCTATCTGTAAAAGAGAACAGAAAAAAGGCAACGTAAAAAGGGTTGGGGTCTTCTCGGAGCCCCTATTTAATAGCACTGACACAAATAAAAAACGAAAAGTAAAACAAAAGTAAACAGCACTAAGGTCCTTAGCAAGACAAAGTCTTCCAAATAAATGGTTCCTGTCAGCAAGTGAGGCTCCTGCAGATGACTAAAATCATATCTATTTGAGTCTAATCATTTGTTTGGTGTTGAAAAGGCAGGTCTTCCAAAGCATGCTAGAAATGAGGTCCTTTGTCTAGAGTGGGACTATTTTCCTCTCTAAGCAGAAGGAAGGGGAAAGTTAAGTGACTGTGTCTCATGTAAACCTTTTCTCTTGTTTTAACTCAGGTACAGATGCCCAGCACTCTCCTGTAACATGAATGCATGACACTCCTGTAACCTCATTCTAAGTTCTGTGCCATACCGATGGGAACGATGGCAAAGTCAGTTCACGACACTGCCACACCAAAATAAATTAACCACGAAATCATTAATTTTTGGTAAAGCATTTACGCACAGGAGCATCAAAATAGCACTTTTAGACAGACTTGTTAACACATAAGACTCCATCTGAATAAAATAATAGAATGTCAGCAGCTAGTCCTTCAAAGTGATTCATTCAGACATGCTTGTTGAGGAAGGAAGAAGCAAAAGTACATGAACTGATGTTGGTGCACAGATATAGTTAAGCCGTATACTGTAGGTCTAGAAGAGTTAGAATTTAAAGTTAAAGAGGAATTATAAAAGGCATTATGTCAAAGTATGCGAGTGAGAAATTAAAAACTAAAAAGCCACAACCAGAGGAGAAAACCAGTCCATGCTGGAGGGAGCATAGATGTCGAGAAGGATAAAGGGAAAAAGTCTACTAGGTGTAGTTTTAAAGTGGTGAGATAAAACCTATGCACAGAATGAAAAAGAGTAAACTGATTTCAGCAGTTATTATGATGTAACCTATTATTAAAATTATAATCTAAGTCATGGAGGCACTACTTTTATTGCCCTGACTATGCTACACTAAGCACTAATTCAAATATAATGTGCCTTTTCTTCTGTGATATATGAAGTATTGATTATTCAAGTCATTTAGGAGCAGGGAGAGCAAATGGAAATAAGAATAAATGGAGTATTTCATCATTTTTTGACACCTCATTTGTGGTCGCTTCCTGCCATGCAATCAGTAATGCCAAGATAGGTGCTGGCCCCTTGTGACCCTGAACTCAGTATAAGTGGGTAGAGAAAATGTATGAGTAGATTAATCAGCTTTATTAACGAACAAGAATATCTATGCTTTGTGTAATAATTTAGTTTTACTTTTTAAAGACATTTAGGTCTACTCACTTTTACCCATGGAGTTGTTTTGCACATTTTCCCACCAAAATACAGTCTAATTCAGTATATGTAAAGTAAATGATTAAATATTGTATGTTCATGATTAGCTGCCTTACTCACCTACTTTGCTTTAAATAATCACATCTATATAGGCCCCAAATGTCTGGCATTTTAATCTTTTAAAAGAAATTTTAGCTAGGTAGCTTCAAAGGTTACTCCTTTTTTTTCTTTTTTTAAATGCATCCAAGTACATTCAGGTTGTGTACCTGTCAGCTTTTTAATAACTTCTTCGGAGGTCAAAGATTAACAAGGTCATCACATAACTTGCTGGGCAAGCCCAACATGCACCCTTCTGGCAAGCTCCATGGAAACTGTTGCAGGCCTGAACCAAAAATAGTAAAACGGCAATTACCTTAGTAAAAAGCAAACATGCAGTGGGCAGCCTCTGCTCCATTCCTTAGGCCTAAGGCAGAACGTTCAAGGTGATAAGAGCTAATAAACATTTTACTTGGATGACATTTGTTGTCACGCACTTTCATTGTCTTTTGATCCTTGCAGCTGGACTCCATGTACTGTGTGTATGCTGATTCCATTATCAGATATTGTTTTATTTCCTCATCACATGACAACCCTCAGAGCGGAATCTGAGGCTCATGAATCAAGTTTACAGAACAAGAGATAAAGTAACCCTATAATTATAATCATCATAAACACTGCTTTCGGTGCGGTGTGTGTTGAAAACCTTTCTGTGTGCTTTTGCTGCCTTGTTGTACCCGAGGATTCCTCTGAGTTTATGAAACAGCTTATGCTAATATTTGAAATTCTGCTGCCTTCCGGCCATTCGCTCCTTCCTGTTAACACCTGCTGCAGGTGGAACAAATGCATGCTATTTCAAAGCATTCACAAATGGTAATTCTTTTTATTATACCCCTTAAGAAGAAGAAGAAGACTTTTAGCCCAAATGGCAAGGTTGTACTTTAAAACCTTAGGATCTGGAAGAAGAAGTCATTACTTAAGGATATTACTGAATAGTGTGGGTGTAATAAAGGACAGCAGTTAAAAGAAAGCATCTGCAAAGAAACATTTATGAGTAGAGGAAATGACCAATGACTGATTCCACTACATTAATGGTCTGGTTTCATTCCTAATTTGCATGACATTTACAAGGTAAAAGAAGGATGGTCAGAAACACTAAAGTAGTTAGATCACTGAAAATGTACATAAAAGGTGTTCTTAGAGTAGCAGGCACACAGTAAAAGTGATGAATAACATTCTTTCTAGTGCAGCTGGAATTTCCATAATGTGCTGCGATGAAAGTTGCATGCAATATGAACAAAACTGGACTGTAATAAATTGTCCAACAGTTAACATCATTACAATGAAAATCTTATTACATCTTTCCTGAAAACAACAAATAGAGTGCAGGCATAATGCGTGGGCTTCCAGATCAAGCCTACCAGAAAATGTCATGTTATTGGCCTATGAAATGGACCATTCTCTCAGGTCCTTTTCAGTAGTGCAATATGCTGAAAAGTTCAATTGTTCTTTAAGGCAGCAGGAAAAATGCCAAATACATGATCTTTACACAAGAAAGAGGAAAACCCTACTTGTTAAGAAAAGAAGCATTGAAACTTACTCTGGCCCGGTGGCTAATTCAATGAACTTCGAAAATGTGGGGTTTCCGTTTTAGTTCATTTACTAATTGGGTGACCATACCCAAGTGACTACAGCTGCCTGGACTTCAGTTGAAAATCTATCTATCTATCTATCTATCTATCTATCTATCTATCTATCTATCTATCTATCTATCTATCTAGAATAAATCCAACATCAGGCAATGCTCTGTATACAAGAAATGATTATCTATCTATCTATCTATCTATCTATCTATCTATCTATCTATCTATCTATCTATCTATCTGTCTGTCTGTCTGTCTGTTTTTCATAGTGTCAAATTGTACTATTGGCCTGTGCTCATAAATTGCCAAACTGTATTTACAAGCCTTCACTGACATAACATCATTAAACTCTTTACGAAGCAAACTAGAATATGTTTAAAGGTTAAGAAGTAAAATTAAATATCATTAAATGTTTGAAAAAGAATGGTGTTCACCATAGAATGTCTTTGTAAAAAAATACAATTTTTTTAATTAATGAGTAGTACAGTGACACAATGATTAGCAATGCAGGCCCACAGTTTTGGGAACATGGGTTCACTTACTGCATTTTATGCTGATTTTTCACCTAGTATGGTTTTCTTTGTTTTTTCCGAAGGTTTACATTTTTATTTTACTATAATTTAAAAAACTTACTTGTCTTTTGTGAGCTGGGGTTAGGGGTGTGGTTACATGTAAGTGTTATGAAGAACTACCATTTGTTCATTGCCGGTGTCTGCTTTGTACCCAGTTCTGCCAGAAAAGACACTGGCATCCCATGACTCTAGAAAAAACATATTCAGATAAAAAAGCAAAGAGTTGTTTTCAAGATATATATAAAATTTCACATTTATACATCAGGTGATTTTTTTTTTCTTCGTTCTATATACTCTTTAAAGTAAAACACACATTTCACCATGTTTGTATGCAAGGTTTCTAAATTCGGCATTACTTTTACTGGTGATTAGATTGTGCTGCTCCATTGCAGCATTGGCTAAAATACAAACCTTCACTCGTTAACAATGTATATCAAAATAAAAAATATATATAAAAGGAGTATATATAGATATTTAAGTCTGAAATAAGATTTCCTTATTATTGCTGCTGTATGCTCAACTAATTTGAATCTGACAGTGGAGGAAAAAGATCTGAGGAGCAAGCAATCTGTATCTGTAGGTAATGCCAGACAATTTAAGTTTAGAATGAGAATGAGAATGCCTTTTTATTGTCACTATACACATGTATAATGAGATTAAAAGCAGTTCCTTCAGGGCAGACATATATGTAGAACACAACAAGTAAATAAACAAATGGTGCAAAAAGTTACAAAAAAGTTCTGCAACGCTGTATACATATACATATGGAAAGAATAATAACTATTGCACTATTGGGTTATTGCACATTATTTAAATATTTCACAATGATGATGATCATGTGCATTGAGTAGTGGGTGTTGGACCCTGAGAGTAATGATATTGCACAGTTATTATCAATACCATTTAGATATTGGATATTGCACAGTTGATGGATAGAAGGAAGTTCAGGGGTTGGGGGGTTAAACTGTGTAGTCAGTGCATGTGTGAGTTTAGAATGGTTATGACTTTTGGGAAAAAACTGTTCTTGAGTCTGTTTGTCCTTGTTGTAATGCACTTGTAGCGTGTCCCTGAGGGCCACAGGTCAAACAGATCAGAGCCAGGGTGGGAGCTGTCCTTGATGATGTTTTTTGTTCTGCTGAGGCAGCGGGAGGTGTAAATGTCCATCAGGGAGAGGAGAGGGCAGCCGAAGATCTTCTGTGCTGCCTTACTACTCTCTGAAGCCCCTTCCTGTCTTCCATGGTGCAGCTGTCTTACCATATTGTGATATAGTACGTCAGCAGGCTCTCGATGGATGAGCGGTAGAAGGTCAGTAGCAGGTTGGAGTCCAGGTTGTGCTTTCTGAGGACCCTCGGGAAGTGTAACTGCTGCTTAGCCTTCATGATGACTGCTGTGATGTTGTCTGTCCAGGAGACGTCAGAGGAGATAAGGATGCTGAGAAACCGGAAGGTATGGACCCTCTCCACACATTCGCCGTTGA
The DNA here is from genome assembly GCF_016835505.1 of Polypterus senegalus. Classification (NCBI taxonomy): domain Eukaryota; kingdom Metazoa; phylum Chordata; class Cladistia; order Polypteriformes; family Polypteridae; genus Polypterus; species Polypterus senegalus. The sequence goes on along the minus strand of NC_053157.1, from coordinate 120,840,373 downwards.
TGTAAAGGGGGGCTAAGTCGGTGCTGTGCCTCCTGAAGTTGATAATGTGATGGCAATGATGGTGACGATAATGAGATGTTTAAGAGTATGTTAAAAGTAGAGAACACAACCTTTTACTTGCACATAATTATTTGCTGGCAGGGTAGCACAGTAGTTAGTGATACTGCTACACATCTCCACAGTCCAAATTCAGTACCTGACAATGACTCTGTAATTTAGTTATTTAGATTTAGTTATTAGCTGATTATTAGAAACATGTTAAAGTGCACACGGAAAATGTTTTTAAAGGATTATATTGATTTGTGTTGATAACCTATGCAACTTAACTTAATCCTGATGATGCTTATCATATGCACATCTGAAGAAAATCACATGACTAACCCCAATAGCAATCTGGGATTTCAAGGTTAAATTAGATTTGGTAAGTTTTGTTTTCAAACTGATTTGCAGCATGAAATTCATGCTCTTTTGAAAAGCAGATGCTGTATTTTGCTTATCCATGTAGAACATCCAGCTGACAGTCATCTTCATACAGCTTCATATGGCTAAAAAAATGAAAAGAGAAATAGTACAATTGAGGTGTATGTGTAAATGCAAGATAGGCAAAGATTTAGACTGTTTTTTATTTTTTTTTTATTATGTGTTTTTGTGGTGGTACAATGGCATGACTGTAAACTCTTAGTCTCAGCCAAGACTGCACATGCTTTCCAAGTCTGTGTTGATTTTTTCCCATACTCCACTGTTTTCTCTTGCATCCCAAATAGTGTACTTCTCATTTCTTACAATATGTTTGTGTGTGCACCCCATCTGCCATTGTTACAGCCTTACATTCTGTCATGATTGTTTGTAATGAAAGAATGAATGAATACACATTGATTTATTATTAGAAAAAATATGGATTCATACAATGTGATGTAGCAGTTCGGAAACATTAATATGAGAAACAATATAAGAATATGGTTGTTCCAAATAAACAGATCAAAAGCATGAACCTGTCTAAACAACAGTAACGCAGTTAAAGAAACATCAGTCTAATTTGCTTTCAGGTCGTTTGTTTATGTGTGCCTTAAAATGCATCACACTGAACAATAGGCAGGGCTTTAGATTACATTTTGGTATGAGTATATACTGTATATTGTTTCTTTTTAACTTTGCAATGTAAGTTGTAAGACATGCCCTTTGAGGCTTCTTCTCATTGGTAGAGAATGAAGTTAAGCAATGAATTAGAGAACGAATTTAATGAAAAATTGTTAAAATACAGTATCTCTTACAATTATTTCCTTTAATGGGTCCAGACTATTAGCTACATTTTTGTGCTGTCTGTGCTCACATTGCATTTTTCCTAATTCCTCACATAATTAAATTTTGTCCTTGTCTGCAATTGTTTAATCTAGTGGTTGTAGTGAAAAAGAAGAAGAGGCAATTTTTACGCTTTACCAACTGACTGGAGTTGGACAGAAACGTGTTATGCTTACAGACCAATAAAGAATGTGTGTATACAGCTAGATATACAGCCCCCATGATGAGTGGAGTTAAGGCCCTGAGGAAAGGTGTCCTTGCTACAATTCCCAGAAAATACCAGCTGATTAAAGAGTATGGCATTATATTACTGAGAGGTGACAATACAGTAACAAGTGTGTTTTGAGTACCGGATGATTACTGGCCGACCACTTTAAGCACTTTAATCCATAGAATTTGCTGCTGGCAGTGTTTGTAAGCCTTTTCCCTGCAATAGATGGCCTTCTATTCCAGAGCTGTAGCCTACCCAATCATCATGCCTTTTAATGTTTGTTGCATTCGCTATTTAATTTAAATGGAAGAAATTAATGTGTTTTAATAATCGTCGCTTAAAGTCCCAGGTGGACAATTCACACAATTCTCGTAACTTAATCTTGTTAGATTTTATCTTTATAGTTTGTGGCAGACAAAGGAACATCTACTTTTTGTAAATTTTGAACTTCTAGTACTCAATTTGTACAGTTTGTGCAAATAATTAGTTTTTCTGGCAACACTATTTTACGTTCTTTTCTTTTTTTTTTTGGATAGTACCTGTCATTTGTGGACGATTTAACCATGTTGTTTACAATTGCTATCCCCATATCAGTTCTGTTATCATGTCCCTCCCATATAAGATGGTAGTGCATAGTTTCTGTCATTCATGTTTTACAGTAAATGTCTTTGATACTCTTTAGTGTTAGAGGAAGCCAAAACTCTTTCTAGATTAGATTAGATTATTTATTTATAAAAGCACATTTAAAATAACAGAGGTTGAGACAAAGAAGCATTAAAGTAAACCAATGCAAACAATCATACAGAAGCAGATTAATAAAACAATCCCATTCTAGTTATTTTAATTAATTTTCTTGTCTTAGTGCCTTTTTTTTTTTTTGATAATCGTTATTTGGACATCTTCAGTGTTTCTGAATATTTTACCTGTTCCTGACTACAACTCGATATGCTCCTTTTGTGCTGGCACTTTTTGGTCATACTATTCAGTTCTGTTTAGTTTTACCTCGTAATTCATAATCACTGATTATACGTTTATGCTGTTATCCGGTTAGAGTTACAAACAACGTGATTAGCTGTAATAAAAATTCAGAAATACATGTTCTTGTTAATAATTTGCATTACTTAATCAAATATGCAAACCAAAAACTGATTTTTGGAGTGTTTTAAAGCATTATCTAAGAGTGATCCTCAAGATTTGAGGCATAAAATGTCAGAGCAAACAGTGAAAAGACTTACAAATAACTTTAAAAATTCTAATTGTACATTTTTAATTAAAATATCTACATAAGGTAGAGTTAGGAAATTGCATGGCTATGATCCTTAAATATTTGCTCCTTTTTATTTTAATGAAATTGATAGCATCAAGCAGTCCAACACCAAAAAAGCACTGCCTGAGTGTGATAGATATTTCAGTTTCCACTATTTTTCTTTTCATTTTTTTCTGATGTCTCACAGTGTTTTACAGTATAAAGCCAGTCTTTTACTTTATAATGTTCTGCTTTTTTGTGCCACATTCTGTCTCTCAACAAGTAACATGTGTGATTTCAAGCACCGACAAAATATAGACCACAAGTGAGTACATTTAGGCTTTTGTTCTCCATCTACTGACAGAAGGATGTTTTGTAATTAATGAAGTGAGTTAGGAAATTCAATGACGTGCCTTGGTAAGGCCAAAAAAAGCTCATATCAGCATAATTGTATGCTAACTGTACTTAGCTGAACTTTTGATTAGAATTTCTCCTGTTTGTGTCATTAATTTACACTTTCAGTGAATTAGACAGTGTATTATTAATAATTCATTTTTCCTGAATTCTGAAAATATATAAATTAAATTATTAAATTGGAGTTCAATGTAAGAGATGGCATTCTGACAGGAAGTATACAAGGATCCATACCTGGCTGGGAGGTCACAATAATGGAAGGACAGAGGAAGACAGACAGTTTGGATTATATTTTCCCCCAAGAACACTTGATAGCAGTGCCCCTGGGTTACGGTACTTTATGGATACCTACAGGGAATGTTGGGTCCCATGAAATAGCCCTGTTGGGTTACGTCATGGGGGCGCTGAAGGGATTCACGATTTTTTGAGACTTCCGCCAGACCTGAAAGTGCTTCCTCCAGGCTATGTCCTGGCACCAGAAGATCTCCCAGGTCCGACATAACAGGGAGCCATCCGACCTCCTCCAGTGAGTCAGAGGTGTGAGGAAGGAAAGCAACACTCGCTAGAGGGAGATAGATGGACAAAGAAGGAGAAAAGAGAGAAGGAAGAACTGTATTTGGATTGTGCAAACTTGAATGACTTGATAAGGTATTTTTGTATAATAAATCAAATATTTGAACCCAAGATTGTGACTGTGTTTGGGGGTTGGGGCTCTGTGACACCCCCTGGAGTTCACATCAGCCAAGAACAAAATAATGCAGAAAAATCAAAATGCTTTGAATTTTTGTTTTGATGAACACTGTTTATATTTCACATTGGTTATTTCACTCAAAACAGCATTTTGTGAGCTCTTCCTCTTCAAATCAAGGCAGTTTGTCCCTAACAAATATATGCTAAAGTTCATTCATTTATTGGGTTAAATTTGAATTGGCAAATGTGATGTTTTAGTCTACTGTACTTTACTTCTAACAATATAACATAAAACTGTCACACCCACTATCTCATAGATCCACGAAGGGTCATCCTGTGCCCAGTCATTGTCTTTGTACAGTTAGCACATTACCTCTGTTCTTTCACTGCAGGGATACAAAGTATTAGTAGGAGTGGACAAGACATACATGTCCAGTAAGAACTATTAACTGAAGGTCACTAACAACCAAGATCAAAATGGGGAAAATCAGTAATGATGTTGGAAAATAAAGAGAGGTCAAAGCAAAAAATGTACACAGATTAAAGGAATCCACTGAGTCGGCCAGTGGGAAGTTCTAAATGGCGACTATTTATATTGTGTTAATGACAAATCAAGATGTGACCATCAGAGGTCATCCCCTAGCAATGATTATTTCATAATCTTCTGAATGACAAAAGATTTGTACAGATATTCATCCATTTAGCACTTTTAATGTGAACTCATATTCTGTAACAATACATTTCCAAAGTGAAAATAAATAATTGACTGTGGATATTTAACTGAAGAAGCAAAAGTCAAAAGTTAGTGTCTGTATAAGTATGAATTTGAACCTCTGTGGCTTGGAAGCTCCAGGTTTACACAACTGACAAATTAAATCACAAACGACACAAAGATGACAGTCATTTGATTATAATTAAAAATAATTAGGTACTACCCGTGAGTTCTTTATATTTCTCTATATATAAAAAGCACACTTTGTAAGGGTCATAATCTTTGTTAGGCTATCACTGCAAAAATGTAGACAAAGGAGCATTCTGCTGATGTGAGGAACAAAGGCATTGAAATGCACAATGTAGGAAATGGCTCCAAAAAATATCGAAGACTTTGAATGTCCCATTAAGCACTGTTGGATCCAGCATCAGGAAGTGAAAGGTTTATCATAGCACCCTGACTTTTACTAGAACAGACTGCCCTCTTTGTAGATCTTGCAAAGGAAAAATTGATTTCCTTCAGAAAAATATTTAAATAAACCTGAGTTTATGACACTTTCTATTCGTGAACTGATTTTTGTCTAGGTACTCCAGTTTTCCTTTCTAATGGACATGTGTTGGATTAATTAACTTATTATTAGTAAATTTTAAATCCTGCAGTAAGTAGTGTGACTTTAGAACTCCAGTTCTTAAGTCACTACATTGGCTTCCAGTTAAATTTAGATCTCATCTCATGGTTCTTCTTGTAAAAGCCATGAACAGATTTTGCCATGTTTATCTCAAAGAACTTATTAATGTTTGTACTTCACAACATACTCCATGCTCACGAGAGCCAAGCTTTCTTATAATTCCAAGCATCCATAAAACTAATATAGGAGGCAGAAAGTTGAACTGTTTAACTGATGACTTAGAAACTAAGCTCAGACAATTATTTCCATCTGCTGTTCCTTAAATCTGGCTTTTATCCACTTTATCTAATCCTATAAGCTCATTTGTAGCCTCACCACATGGGCCTTTTCACATTATTCAAAAGGATTTCCATTCCTGATTTGTAACAATCAGGCTGTAGTCAAGAATATAGTTTGTCTCCTATAAAACTCTTTACATGCTTCGGATTAGCTTGTGATATGAAAATGCCTGAAATGTTCTTATTTTAGAATGTAACATTCTTTTTTGATAGCACCAAATGGGAAACGTGTTTGCTTCTCTTCTTCTCGCGTGCAAACTAAGCTAAGGAATATAAAAATAATGCTAGATTTTGTAAGAGATGTTTGTAGGAGTTTAAATTCTGTTTCTATTTAAAGAATTTTAAAGAAAATGTTTAAATGAAATATTCAATGAAAAGATGGCACATAAGATCCTTAGTCATAAAGCATTGTGATAAATCAGTGTACTGTATAGTTATGTGTCTGATGCTGTTTGTAGTTCATAATGTATTTCTTGAAGTCTTTCCATAAAGTCTATTTGCCATTTTCAAGTATTGTAATGATGACAAATAAGTTACCCAGAATAATGATTTATAATGCTATCTCTTTCTTTTGTAATGATAACTAAACAACCAAGCAATGGAACCTATATGTGTTTTCCATAGCATATTTTCATAAATTTGATTTAGATTGTTGTATATATTTCATGATTTGTTATCCTTTTTAATATATAGTTTTATATTCATACATATTTTACTTTTACACTTCCATCTGGCTTTCTTAATGTCTCCAAAGAAAACAGAATTTAAAAACACAAACAAATCACTTTTCCCATTAAAACTTCCCACAAATCTCATTTCACAGGTTACATTTTTCTTTTTAATCTGTAATCATTTCCTGCTTCTGCTTTATTAAATTCTGACCAAATAAGTTTGTCCATAAATAACATATTTTTATATATATATATATATATATATATATATATATATATATATATATATATATATATATATATATATATATATATATACAGTGGTGTGAAAAACTATTTGCCCCCTTCCTGATTTCTTATTCTTTTGCATGTTTGTCACACAAAATGTTTCTGATCATCAAACACATTTAACCATTAGTCAAATATAACACAAGTAAACACAAAATGCAGTTTTTAAATGATGGTTTTATTATTTAGGAGAAAAAATCCAAACCTACATGGTCCTGTGTGAAAAGTAATTGCCCCTGAACCTAATAACTGGTTGGGCCACTCTTAGCAGCAATAACTGCAATCAAGCGTTTGCGATAACTTGCAATGAGTCTTTTACAGAGCTCTGGAGGAATTTTGGCCCACTCATCTTTGCAGAATTGTTGTAATTCAGCTTTATTTGAGGGTTTTCTAGTATGAACCGCCTTTTTAAGGTCATGCCATAGCATCTCAATTGGATTCAGGTCAGGACTTTGACTAGGCCACTCCAAAGTGTTCATTTTGTTTTTCTTCAGCCATTCAGAGGTGGATTTGCTGGTGTGTTTTGGGTCATTGTCCTGTTGCAGCACCCAAGATCGCTTCAGCTTGAGTTAGCGAACAGATGGCCGGACATTCTCCTTCAGGATTTTTGGTAGACAGTAGAATTCATGGTTCCATCTATCACAGCAAGCCTTCCAGGTCCTGAAGCAGCAAAACAACCCCAGACCATCACACTACCACCACCATATTTTACTGTTGGTATGATGTTCTTTTCTGAAATGCTGTGTTCCTTTAATGCCAGATGTAACGGGACATTTGCCTTCCAAAAAGTTCAACTTTTGTCTCATCAGTCCACAAGGTATTTTCCCAAATGTCTTGGCAATCATTGAGATGTTTCTTAGCAAAATTGAGACGAGCCCTAATGTTCTTTTGCTTAACAGTGGTTTGCGTCTTGGAAATCTGCCATGCAGGCGCTTTTGCCCAGTCTCTTTCTTATGGTGGAGTCGTAAACACTGACCTTAATTGAGGCAAGTGAGGCCTGCAGTTCTTTAGAGCGTTGTCCTGGGGTCTTTGTGACCTCTCGGATGAGTCGTCTCTGCGCTCTTGGGGTAATTGTGGTCGGCCAACCACTCCTGGGAAGGTTCACCACTGTTCCATGTTTTTGCCATTTGTGGATAATGGCTCTCACTGTGGTTCGCTGGAGTCCCAAAGCTTTAGAAATGGCTTTATAACCTTTACCAGACTGATAGATCTCAATTACTTCTGTTCTCATTTGTTCCTGAATTTCTTTGGATCTTGGCATGATGTCTAGCTTTTGAGGTGCTTTTGGTCTACTTCTCAGTGTCAGGCAGCTCCTATTTAAGTGATTTCTTGATTGAAACAGGTGTGGCAGTAATCAGGCCTGGGGAGGCTACGGAAATTGAACTCAGGTGTGATACACCACAGTTAGGTTATTTTTTAACAAGGGGCAATTACTTTTCACACAGGGCCTGTGGTGTTATGGGTCCACAGCTCGTGGAGAAAAGGCCATTGATTTTAAATAAATAATCACCGCACCCAAGGCTTCGTGAGGGGCGTTGTTGTAGCGAGCAGCGGGGCAGTCGTCGATGTGGGCGTTTCTCACCGTGTGCACAGGTGAGGAACTGCCCACATTCGTGATTGCTCCGTGGCTAATGCTGCAGCTGTGATGGCCCCTCACGCTTTTAAAAGAAGCGCAAGTCGATTGGAGAGAAAGGAAAGAGAGAATCGATCGGAGAGAAAGGAAAGGAGAGGACGGAGGTTACAGGGGCGTGGAAGCAAGCGGTGCAGGAGAGAGACGGACACGCTGGGCGTGTGGTGAGCGCGCGATCGGCGCCGTGGGCAGCTGCGAGGAAGCTGGGTGTTGGGCCGACACCCAGGTGTTTGTGTAGATGTCGCCCGCTGAGTGATCTGGTAGCGGAGTGACAAGGTGAAAGCGACGGGCGCAGAGAGGCCATGGAAAAGGCAGCGAAGTCGGGAGACTTGGTGATGGATTTCCCAACGTGGGCGACCTGGCCGTTGAGGGTAATCAAGTCTCGGGGACTGGGATGAGTGCCAGACCGAAGCCAGGGATCGGGAGGTCTCCAGTCTCGAGCGTGTGATGTAGGAGGGCAGCTGCAGAGAGCGTCTTGCCTCCTGCTAAGCCCGTCGGGATAAGCAGGTGAGACGCATACAGAAAGAAGCACCAAGCTTATTTGTTGTTGTTTTTAAAGACAGCTTCCTGATCATTTTAACCTCTCGATTTTAAGGATTGTTTTTCTATTTAGTTTTAACCCCACGTGTTCTTTTTATGGATTATTTATTTAATGAATATGAAGAACTGCACTATTTATTTGAACACTGTTTTTGTTTTGTTGACTGCTTTTAATAAAAGCACTATTGCACTTTTGTATACCACCCTTGCTCAATTGTTTATTTGCCTCCATTGACTAGCTCACTCGGCAACATTATCGACGGTGTTGGGTTCATGTGCTTCCAATATCAAAGGGAGTGTGGAGCCTGAACCCACATCGTCACAGGGCCATGTATGTTTGGATTTTTTCTCCCTAAATAATAAAACCATCATTTAAAAACTGCATTTTGTGTTTACTTGTGTTATATTTGACTAATGGTTAAATGTGTTTGATGATCAGAAACATTTTGTGTGACAAACATGCAAAAGAATAAGAAATCAGGAAGGGGCAAATAGTTTTTCACACCACTGTATATATATATATATATATATATATATATATATATATATATATATATATATATATATATATATATATATATATTTTGGTTTATATTTTTTGTATTGAGAGACACATTTAGATAAGGCAGGTTTGAGAACATTATTTTATGTGCAATTATCTTATACTTTTTCTGTATAGCAGACCCAAATGATTTTAGCTGTTACTTAGCAGTCTTAACGATACTGCTTCTAAATATACCTGATAATTTATTTCATGTTTAGTCACATGCAATAAATGAAGAACAAAAAAGTAAATGTGTTGTTCTTACAAAGTTAGAGAGATTGCTTTGATCTCTCTTTCAAACTTACAGTGTCACATTATGTTACCATATTAAAACAATTTATATTTATTGGAGAATTCAATGGAGCATTGCATTACCCCACAGGCTGTTCACTGTTGAATGGCCTCTTTGCATTATTTTCCAGTAATAAAATGTTCAACCCATGGCCACTTTTTCATGAAAGGTCAATGATTTATGTTAAAACAGTGTTTTTAAACTAAAATTCTACATATGCTCCAAATTATATTTCTTAAAAGTTATGAACATCAAAAGTAATTATTCTGAATCTTATTATATTTTGTAATATTAACCACACTAGTTTCTTAGAATATTAGAATACTTTACAGAATTTCTTTATCACATATATTATCGAAACTTGTTTAACTTCAAACCAACTAGAATGAAATAACTCCTCTGTATTTTTTTTGTAATCATTACAGAGCTTATCCAAATATATTAATAATAAATGTTTAACTTTGTTCTTATAACATGATTTCAACAACTCACTAATCATCTCAACATCTGAACCCAGCAGGTTCCTTCAGTTGGCTCATAGCTGGCTTTCTGTAGTCTACAGCCATTCTAGTGTTGTTATGGCGTGTCATACACTCTATAGATACTTGAGCAATTTTTACAATTTTGGTTTGGGATTATATCACTATTAAAGCAATACGGGTATAAACTGTTTTTAGATAATTAAGAAATGCTTAGATAGGAAAAAATGTATTACGTAGTTTTGTGCATTATTAATCTCATCAACAGTATTCATCTGAAGTATTTGAGTCAAAGAGTCAAAAAAATAACAAATAGTAGCCCACGTAGTAGTGAAACAGGACAGTAAGGAGGGGCCTACCCAGCTCCCTACTCCTGACGTCATGCTTCCACCTCCCCTCAGCCTGCAGCCTCTGTCTTGGATTAGCACAAATATATCACTCCTGCAAGTGAACTATGATTTTTAGCGTTATAAGAAAAGTCGCAAAATCAACCAAAACGTTCAAGCAAATTATAGAAAAAAACCTGATCTAAATCCGTTAAGTAGTTCTCTCGTTTGCTAGCTAAGCAGAGGTAAGGTACATGCCCTGAGGTGGTGCATGAGTGAGGAGGTCCCCACCCCACTCCCCTCAGCCCACTGCATGTTTCTTGGATTCACGTAAATAAATTGATACCTCAAGCGAACTATGATACATAGCGCAATGAGAGAAGTCGCAAAATCAACCGGAATGTTCAAGCAAATTATAGAAAAAACCTGATCTAAATCCATGAAGTAGTTCTCTCGTGAAAAGCAGACAGACAGACAGATGTTGGATTTTATATATAGAAATATACACTGGATAGCTTACTTTGGACAATGACAGTACTGAAATGTATCTTAGAAAATTCAGATATTCCTTTAATTTTGAAAACAATTAGACTGTACATATTAGAAGTGCATATTATATAGGCTCTGCAGCTCCCCCAGCAGCTCCCATGGAACCCAACATGACTGTGCCAGACTCCAACTCCCATGGAGCTCAGCAGGGATCTGAGGTGCAACTGAAACCTAGGGGGGCTGCCATCTAGCACTCTGGGGGAGGCAATGCCCTGCATACATTTGCTCGCACGGTACTTCCATTATGATGGCCTTCCAGCCGGGATAGAGTCCAGGGCATCTGTCACAATATATACAGTATATATCTAGCTGGTTGTAATAAGTGGCTCCCAATCCAGACATCCCATCTATTCACAAAAGAACTCAACACTTTTTTTAAAAAGTTATGACTAGAAACAAGTTAATAAGACAGAAAATAATTCTTAGCCTTAAATCTCCCACAATAAATAAAATCTTTAACAGACATTCATTCGTATTTTGAATTCTTCCTTTTTTTCTTGGACTCACAAGGACTCATCTTGCCAGGCTTCTCCATCTTAGGACAACTGTTAGGATGACTGAAATTGTGCTAGAAACCAGCTGCTGCGATTCTCTGACATTGATGAAGATGTCATTTATTTCTAGTGAATCCTGGCTACCCATGGGAGAACACTTTGTTGTGAAGAACTACAGCCAAGACTGCAGTGTTGTCATGAATCCATGTTTTCCTCCCCAACCTTGTTTTGACTTTGAAATAAAGCATTAAGAGTGCAATCACACAAAAAGAATAAGATTGTTAGTTTTTGTAAGCACCGTAGAACCCAGAACAGTGAAAATGTATTTATTTAGACTGTTTGTTCTTTTGTCTTTCCAAGGGGTGATAGGAAGCATCTGTGGAAAGACCCACAAGCCAATTGGAAATCGGAGCAAATTGTCCCCTCCCAGTAAAGCGAAACCAAAAGACGATTTATCAGTTTGAGTCATGTGATCTAAACCAGTATAAAAATTTTGCTCCATGAAAGGGGTTCACTTGTGATTACTCAAAGTGAAAGAATTCCACTGTGGAATGAGCCGGACTCATCATCTGTAACCCAATGGATGCCCCTAGTCAAGCCTGATAAAAACACTGAGATTAATTGTGTATTTTGGGTATTCCTTCAGAGCTCAAATCTAATAGCTGGGCTAGACTAAAATATTTTTTATAAACATGTTAAATTCATTATCTTTTTTAAAAACTGCCTTGATTAAAAGAATCACTATAGTGGAGATGGATATCCTTCTTAAACAACTTTTACTGCTCTGGTTCTTGAGAGTGGGTTGCAAGGTGTCAAAATGGAAAATATACTGAAAACATCAAGTCAGTTCTAAATATATAAAGTCATCATCTGGTCAAAGTCTCAACTTTCTCCCTATTGTATATGTGGCTCAATTTGTATGAATGAGTGTGAAAACCTGTTGTATGATTAAATACTGAAAGCATGTCATTACTCACCTCTCATTACCAAGATACATTTATTGATAGGAGCGGAGTAATTTCACCCAAACACACTCGCACCATCTGTACCATTTTTAGCTGCAGAGAGTTGGTTTTATTTGATCATCACTAAAAGGAGGATTTGCCGCAGTTTTGACCATCAGATCATAGTGCGGCACAATCGCATATTCAAATCAGCCAAATTGCACTTGCCAATTAGTAGGAGCCCTGCCCAAGGCAGTTTTTTGCCTATTGTCTTATGATGTTGGGATAGCTATTGGCTCAATTAGAGCCAGAACTAGAACACAGGGTGGAGAAATGAATAAACCTGCAAGTCTTTAGGAAGTGAGAGGAAAAATACACAAAAAACAAGCATACAAAGTGGAAATGGAATGGAATGTATCTTCTTGTCAGAATAGGAATGTGAATCTAGGACACTGTAAATCTGTGCTGAAGTAATAAACATGGTACAGACCTTCCACCAACCTCTATAAAAAAAATAAAGCTTTGATACTTTTGAAACACAATTATACCTTAAGACTTTTACAAGTAACATTGTCACAATGACTGAGTTTTATACATTTATTTGATAACCATTATGCATTATCCACATTAAACAAATCCAATATCCAATGATATCCACCAGTTTTTAATTAAATGGCACATTACTAGTATTCTACAGACAGTTTACTGTATATAATAAAAGTTTATTAATTTTGCAAACAACTGTATATATTGAGAATATTCAGACACTGCCTTTATATATTCAGAAATCAGAATATCTGGCATCACATAATATACTGTACATATATATATTGTCAAACACAAGAGCCTCTGGAGTGTCTGTTGTCTTACAGGAACCAATTTAACACACACCAGGGCAATGTGAAAGGGCATTACACCTTATATAACTCTCCCTTCCATTCCTATTCCCACAACAAGTAGAGAAAGGCCCACCTAGAGATGATTGTTGTCATTTTCTGATCTCACTGAACCCTATCTCTTCTGTTCCATACTGTATAAAAGATGCCTCCACCAGAAGAGCTGCATCACTTTGCCCAGTGTAGCACTAAAAGGCGGCAGTCTGACAGAGCAACCTTTTTTCCTTGCATGTCCTTGTAACCTGAAAATTACTTTTATTGATTGAAGTGTTCCTGGGTGAGATCCCAACACTTTGTCTGTCTTCTTATTAAGATATATATGTGTGTGCATGTGGTGTGTGTGCATATTTTGTAGTGGCCCAAGGGTCTGGATATGAGAAGGACACACTTCTTAGGTGAACAAGTCCTGTCCGAGGGATGTGAGAATACCTGGAGAAACTGGCTATAAATAGGGTGCATAGACACAGCACTTAGAAAAGACTTTGATCACATCTCCGAGCTGCTAAAGCCCATTGGCCTGGTGGCTTGGCCGTTGGCAAGCTTTGGATGTGGACCCTGGCCTTGAGTTAGCTTATGAAGTTGGGGAATAGCATGGCATACAAGCTGACTCTAAATCTAAGTGAGTGGAATAATGAAAAGACAGACAGCATGTGTGAGCAGGCAAAGGGTTGAAAGCAGCTGGGAGCGCCTGTCGTTGCACAACATCTGAGCGGCATGGTTGAAGTGACACTGAAAATATCAGCAGTTCTTTTTAGGTCTACTCAACAGCAATTGGTGTAAAGAGGCTAGTTCAATTCCCCTGTCTATTGTACCCCCTCGGTCGTTACATTGATGGTGAAAGTTTAGAAAAGAACCAACTAACAACTCTAAGATGGAGAGACCTATCTGAGGGGGAAGGAATATTCAGAGAAAGCAGCTCTAAAAAGCAGCACCATGGGTTTGCAAACAATCAGCAGACATTCAGTGTAAAGAGGGTTATTCCATTCCTTCATCTCTCACACCTTCATATATATTTTATATGTAAGTATCTATTCATTAAAGTGTGTGAGTCTGTCTGTCCAGTCCGGAAGTGAGAGGTGGAGTCGGAGTAAGGGCTCCACCTCCGAGGATACGCAAGACGAGGCCAGCACATCGGCAAAACGAAACATCCAAAGAGAGAGTCACTCGCTTATTCGCTAATACAGAAGCGTGGCAAGCACATTGGCAAAACAGTATCCCTTTTACTTTTCCTCCCACCACTAATATACAAGTGAGGCCAGCACATCGGCAAAACGAAACATCTGAAGAGAGACAGTCGCTTAGCTGCTAATGCATAAATGATGCAAGCACATCAGTAAAATGAATCCTCCTAGGAGAGTGACGCCCAGAGTAGTTCCTTTTAATTACCTGACATCTCTACATTTCAATTTTTCTTTCTGACGATTTCAATAGTTCCTAGGACCCATGCTGTAAAAAGCAGCATATCTTCTGGAGGAGCAAGGATGGGAAATCCAGTATCTCCCCCAGGACGGTAGATGGCAACCTGCCTAGGACTCCCGCAGGGCTTCATGGAGGTGGGAGTGTTGTGCAGCCCTGTTGGGTTCTGCAGGTGCTGCCAGGGGGAGCTGCAGCAGGAGCTACTGGACCCTTCTGGGCACTGGTTTCGCCACACCCAGAAGTACAGCCGAATGTTGGCATTCAAGCACCTGAAGCACTTCCGGGTACCCAATAAAAGGAGCCAGCAACCACCACTCAGCAGCCACAGTTGGGTGGAGGTGGCCGAGGTTGCCTAGGAGGAGTGGTGGTGGAAGAAAGAGAGGAGCATGGTGTTTTGGTGTTACATTTGGGACTGTGTTGTGGCTGGGGGACACAGGGAAGACATACCCTCCAGCTGAAGAAAATAAAAGTTTATTTATTTTTTACGTGTGCCTCCGTGTCCAATCTGTGTCAGGTAGGCGCATATATAGCACCTTTATTACAATATACATTGTAAAAGGCACTATATAGCGCCCGACCCGGAACAGACTGATGCAGAGGCACGTGTAAAAACAGGCACATTTTTTATTTTTCTTCACCTGTGGGGCACGTCTTCCCCGTGAACCCCACAGGCAATACACAGTCCCAAAAGCACGTAAACACAACCCCAACAACTCTCCACCTTGCACCACCACTTCCTCCCGATTCTGGCTCCTGAGTGGTGGATGCTGGCCCTTTTTATAGCCCACCCAGAAGTGCTAAGTGTGCTTGATCACCTGTGGCTATTTGCACTTCTGGACAGGGCCTCAGAGGTGTCTAGGTGGGCTCAGGGATCCATGCAGCACCCCCTGGCAGCCATCCCAGATCCCCACGGGCTGTAGAGAACTCCATCTCCGATGAAAACCTGTGGGAAACTGAGGCACCATCGTCAGCCAGGGAGGTTGCCACCAAGCTTCCCAGGGGAGGTAGTGAGACGCCCATGGTTGCTCCCCCGAAACATATGTAGAAGGGACATCCCAGCTGGGCATAGGACCCGGCCGCCTGCGACAATATATATAGGTATAATGATTCTGATGACTAGGACATACTCAGTGCTACGTACTTTGTCAGGTCCTTGCAGAGTACACTAAAAAATCTTACTTGCAATAAGTTGCCATACTCCAGTGCCATTATTGATGAATAAAAATACCTTACCTTGAAACGTCTGTCTTCCTTACTTGAACAATCTCACTGAATTAACATAAAAATGTTTTGATTACATTGGTTGTGAAATTCCATAATTCTCTTCTCCTTTGTCATTCCTGCAAAAGTTATGTTGCATATGCTGAGTAAATGCTTTCTCAACTAATACTGTGAATAGATAGCTAAATCAAACTTGGCTGATATTAATTACAAAAATATTAGCAGGCACTCATAGTTATTACATTGACTGGTATATTGAAAGTGTTTTCTGAGGACTTAGCAGGTTTCAGAAGCAAACTTTCCACACTTTTTAGTTACGTTTATATCTACTGAAGGTCGTTTATATACATTTAAAAGAGCCGTGGCCCCAGAACTGATCCCTGAAGGACAATACTTTCAACACTAAATAATATGAAAAATATTCCTGTCACCAAAACCATCTGCCTTCTGCGTTTGAGCTAATGTTACATTCATCTACCACAATGTGCCATAAACTCCCACTTCTTTGAATTGGATTGCTAGTGTTTAATGTGGTACCTTATCAAAAACATTATGATAAAATTATGATAAATAGCATCAAAGCTAAATGCACTTATGTGGTCAAATGCTTTTGTTGCCTTCTCATGCAATTCTAGCATATTAATGAAACACAATCTCCTCTGTTTCAAACCATGTTTACTGCTCATTAATACAGCTGTTTTGGCCGTGTGATCTTCAATCCTTTCTTTAAAAAATGGCTTCAATAACTTACTTGTGTCAAACTTTAAGGTATTCTAAAGTTACTAAGATCAGCATGACCACGCTTTTATATAACAAAAAAAACATTTGCTTGCACCAAGCTTTTAAAAATATCCTAGTGATCTCTGACACATACGTGCTAATGATGTATATGTACAATCACTAACTTCCTATAGCGTTTTGTTTTCGTATTCCAGGTAATTTCAACTTCAACTTCAAGAACTCTGCTCTGTAGCACGTCGATTCCTTATTGAAAGGTATGCTATTTATTTAGTGTTTCTTTAGTTCACAAGATACTACATATATTCATCTATACAATCACAAATCCACTTAATCTAGTGTATATTCTGGCAACATTGGGTGTAAGGCAGACAAAATCCTTGTAAAGTGCCAAAGTAGTATTATATCACTAGGAAACACTCAGACCTCTGGTTCCTCAAAGAAAAGTGCTTCAAGTTCTTCTTTTTCCTGCTTACTGTCATGGAGTTCTTGTGAAAGTTGCTCTTTAATTCATGCAATGCACTCTGTACCATGGAGGCTGGTAGGCAGTGGCTCTATATTTAGGATGATCTCTTGCTTTGCTATGTATGGCACTGTTTTGCTGACTCATCATTTGTTGTCTGTCATCAGTGAAACAGCTCCTGCTTATGGACTGATGCTGAGACGAGCTTGCAGATGTTGTTGTTTGTTGTGGCATAATGGCGTCAATGACTGCGATCAGAGTGTTTGATTTTGAGTTGCGATAAAAACAACCAGCATGCTGTAAAGACCTGAGCCTACATCAAATTGTGCAGGCAGTTGTCCATGTTTGTCATACCTCCACTGTGTATCCCAAAGTGAACCCAACAATTTCCTGGATGTAGAGATCATGGCTCATGTTTTTCTTTTTACCATAACAGTCTGTATTTGTGATCATAAGTTCACTTTGTGTAGCAATGCATCTGTGTTTGTCTTGCTTGCATTCTGTATCCCGCTTGGAGTAAGAAAGACATGTAGCTCGATAACGTTGTGGATGTTGTCGCTAGCCACATTTCAGCAGTATCAGCAGGTTGCTCTCAGCAGACACCGGGGCTGTCATTCTTCTTGTTCGTCTTATTTAATCAGCCTCTACAATTTGCCTGACACTCTGTCCTTCTTTCTCGCTCTGTTTCACCATGTTGATCGGTTTCCCTAGGCAGTTTACCACAAGAAAGATACAAACTCCAATAACTTTGCTAGGGTTGGTGCCCACCACATGATGAACTTCATCAGCGTGTATCAAGTCAATAGCTTTCAATTAAGACCAAGATCAAATGTTGCAGCCCAAGTGGTTCACTAGTAATCATGTGTCATACAGACTCAACCCTTAGCATTTAATTTATAATTATATAAATTCATTTTTATACCTCATGAGTCCAGATCCACATCACAAGGGATTTTACCTTTCTTGCCGTAAGTCATTTGTTTGAATAGTCAGCTGTTAACATCTGTCCCTTGCAACATATGGTTTTATCTAAATACACACCACTATACACTTGTGATATTCTGTGAAATTTAAAATGAAGTCTGAGCTCATTGCTATGTAGCAATTCATTATACAAAATCAAGAGTGCATTTAAGAAATCTGAAATGTAATACCGCTTTAATTGTAGAAGAAAAACATGTACCACTAAGTAGCAGACGTTCATACAAATATAATACGCAAATAGCGATATAAAAAAGTTAAATATTTTTGGTTGCCAGCTTGAGAGGAACATAACTCTGAAGGCAGCAGCGTACTTCACATCCTCTGACAGTCGGCAGGCTACATTTTGCTGCTGGCTTCTGTCTTCTTATAAAACCACTTAAGGTATAAGAACAGTCCCAGAACCTACAGGGAAGTTTTCCTTTGAGATGCTATTAATATAAATTAACTTTATAGGTCTTTTTTCTCTGGCTGGGGCGACCTGTGAAGGCAGTATATGTTTACTATTGTTGTAGGCATTTGTTCCTGTCCTTCATTGCTTTCAGAGTTACTTGACGTAACAGGTTCTGTCACTCGTTTAAAGACTGCCGTTTTCCCCTCAAGTGTTTTCTTTATCCCTCCCCTTTTCCTGAGCTTGCCTTTCATTTATTTGCAGTTCTTCCATAAACAAATGTCTCAGCAAGGAACCAGACCATAAAAAGGAAATTCTAGTCCTTTTATATCCATTTATTGTTAGTGTTAGCAGTCATTTACAATTCAGCTGGCACCAGTGACACATAATCCAGTATGGAGGCCTGCTGCTACAGTGCTGGGCTTGACTGCTTGCTGCCTGCTTGGCTTCTGTTAACCTTGAATTTAATGCCTCGGGCCTCTTCCCCTTAAAGCACATTTTTCACTTAACTTTAACTATTTTAAATGCTGTTGATTTTATTCCTTTGGGACCTTCAGCTTCCTTAATCTTTCAATGTATAAAACAGAAGTGGAAAACTCAATTTATGTCAGATTTCGTAAAAAACACACAGAATGCAATATACAGTATTTGTAGATACTCATGTAAAGTGTAATATTTCTATTTTGAATGATATTAAATAAATGTTTATATAATGTTTAAATGTAACAAACTGAATGCTGAATAAAGTACAATATATCTATACACTCAATAGCCACTTTATTAGGTACACCTGTTCAACTGCTTGTTAACACAAATATCTAATCTGCCAATCACAGTGCAGCAATTTAATGCATTTATGCATGTGAACATTGTGAAAACAACCTGCTGAAGTTCAAATCGAGCATTAGAATGGAGTCAAAAGGTGATTTATGATACTTTGAACGTGGCAACCAAACGGGCTGGTAAGAAAATTTCAAAAACTGTTGATTTACTGGGATTTTCATGTATAACCATCTATAGGGTTTACAGAGAATGGTCTGAAAAAGAGAAAATATCTAGTCAGTGGCAGTTCTCTGGGCGACAATGCCTTGTTGACGCCAGAAGTCAGAGGAGAAGGGAAGGGACTGGTTTAAGCTGATAGAAAGGCAACAATAACTCAAATAACCACTTATTACAACCAAGGTATGCACAAGAGCATCCCTTAATGCACAAAACATTGAACTTTAAAGGAGATGGCCTACAGCAGCAGGAGACCACACCTGTGCCACTCCTATCAGCTACGAACAGGTACCTGAGGCACCAAAATTGGGCAATAGAAATTGGAAAAACATTGTCTGGTCTGATGAATCTCAATGTCTGGTTTAATATTTGGATAGTAGGGTCAGAATCTGGTGTCAGCAATATGAGAGCATTGATCCATTCTGCCATGCATCAATGGTTCAGGCTGGCAGTGGTATAATGGTGTGGTGGTTTTCTCTGGACACTCTTTGTGCCGCTTAGTACAAATTTAGAATTGGTTAAATGCCACAGCTTGCCTGAGTATTGTTGTTGACTATTTCCATCCCTTTATGACCGCAGTGTAGCCATTTTCTGGATAACACGCCATGTTGCAAAACTCAAATCATCTTAAACTGGTTTGTTGCACATGACAATGAATTAACTGCACTCAAATGGCCCCACAGTCACCAGATCTCAATTCTATAGAGCACCTTTGGGATGTGGTGGAACAGGAGATTCACATCATGGATGTGTAGCTGCAAATCTGCAGCAACTGTGTGATGCTATCATGTCAATATGGACCAAAATCCCTGAGCAATGTTTTCAGCACCTTGTAGAATCTACGCCACTAAGAATTACAAAAAATTAGAAGCAAGGTGTACCTAGTAAAGCGGCCGGTGTGTGTATATATATATATATATATATATATATATATATATATATATATATATATATATTTATTTATTTATTTATTTATTTTTATATATATATATATATATTATAAAAAATCTTGAGATGAGACTTTATTTCCTGCGACGAGATGAGATCTTGTGAAGAGTGACAGAGAAGAGAGATACGTTCATGTCCCATGAGACGGTCAAGTCATGTCGTACTTACAACCTTTGGAAGCAAGTCCTGTGAGATGGTAACTTTTGCAAGTCACGCCCTACTTACAACCATTTTCAAACAAGACCACGGTCATCTAACCTCTCAGTTGTTGGAATGCTTTTGGCAGACGCACTTCCTGTACTCTGTGCCAAGAGATTTAACCATGCCCAGGGTCGGAAAAATGTCATAAAGAATTCAGAAACATAACCTGGTTAGAGATTATGGAAGTAGGAAAATTTGAAAGTCTCAAAAAAAATGATAGTTAAAATCACATTAGCACAAACAAACAGAAAATATTACTTGGTGAAATAACGGAACAGCGAAAAGAGATCGAATAGTGTTTGAGAATGTCTAGGGGAGAAGAGAGGCAAGGCAGTGAGACAAAAGGACAGCTGCTGTACAGGCTTTTAAACATTCAAAGCACCGCACGAGATGCAGATCACGTGGCACTGCAGCAGCAGCAATCCAGCAGCTGATCGAGCAAAGAGGAGGTAAAAAAACCTATTTGTTTCCCATTGTATCACCGTTTAAGAGGGTTTATATATATTGTGGTCCCCGGCTGGGGCTGGAGCCCGGCCGGGACGCCCAGGAGGACCAGAGGAGGGCTTGCGCCTCCACCAGACCGAGAGGGGGCGTCCGTCCTGGTTATGCTGGAGGCCTCGGGTAGAGGGCTTGGAAGCCCAGCCCTGTAGGGGCCCATGGCCACCGCCAGGCGGCACCCCAGTGCCTTATTATCCCGGGAAGGGACAGGGGACACCCGACGGCTTCCGGGTGCGCAGCCGGCACTTCTGCCACATGGGGGTGTGTCCGCAGGAGATTGCCGGGAAGCATCTGGAGCCCATCCGGGTTCCTATAAAAGGGGCCGCCTCCCTCCAGTCATTAGTGGAAGTCGGGTGGAAGTGGACGGAGCTGGAGTGAGGACTGGAGGCGGCCAGGAGGAAAAGAGGCACAGGACTGTGTGGCCTGGACATTGGGGGAATCGGTGCAAGAGGCACTTGGGTTTGTGCACGTGACTTGTTTGTAAATAATAGGTGTAAATAAACAGTGTGTGGTGACAATATGATGTCCGTCTGTCTGTGTCCGGGTCCAAATTCACAATATATATATATTTATACTGTATGTATATATATATATATATATACTGTATGTATATATATATATATATATATATATATATATATATATATATATATATATAAACGTAGCTATACAAGTGCTGAGTTGTAACAGTAGTAATAAAAGTATTGTCACGTTTTCAATGAAATTCTGACCTGCGGTTTGTCCAACCAAAATGCAAAATGTTGCCACTATCCTGCACTATGAAAAATAGTGGCAGTATTTGTGCAGTTACTGTAATATGGGAAACATAAAAAGCACTTCAGAGCTCCTGGTGTGAATAAAGCTAATCTGCTGTTAAGTATTTTATAAGATAAGTTAAATAATAAGTTTATTGTAATAAGATGAGACATTTTTAACATTTTCTTGGGGCAAGTCATTCTTGCATATTTAAAGAACAGAACAAAGGGTTCTACAAGTATTCTTTTCTTAATCTCTCTGGGCTGCTCATTCCTCTCCCTTCCTGGATTAGTAGAGTCATTTCTAAAGCATGGTTCCTGCCTTTTTTGAGATGGTCAAGCAAATAGCTGCCCACCTTGGCCTTTGACCTTTTTCCATTGCCCACTATGGTTGCAACCACAAGGTGAAGTCCTAAAATACCCTAATGGACCTTCCCAGGTATAGTGGACTCTCCAGGTTTTTGGTTACACTAATTGGATGTGTTCTGGTGGGAACACCTTCAATGGTGGTGCCTTCCTGAAACAACCCAGCAACTGGGGCTTATGAAATTCATCTTTCAAAGGAGATAAGGTGAGTAGTGATGCTTCTTGTCTATTTTTATCTTTCTCTCTTTCTGTCTATTTTTGTTTATGTGTCTATCTATCTATCTATCTATCTATCTATCTATCTATCTATCTATCTATCTATCTATCTATCTATCTATCTATCTATCTATCTATCTATCTATCTATCTATCTATATACAGTGAAACCTTGCTATATGTCCACTTTGGAATATGTCCAACTTGGTATACGTCCTGTTTGGAAAACAACTCACGTGCTACCCTTGTTTACCTCTCTCTCGAGAGACAAAGCCACGACTGCCCATGAGCGTTAGTACGGCAGTTGCTAGCATTCAGTGAACAACCCGCATGCTACCTGTTGTATATGATTGTTCAATGATGCTTTTGTCCATTGCTTTATGTTCGGGTGTTGATTGCTATGGTCAGTGTCTTTTGAGATGTATGACTGCCAAAAGGGGGGGGGGTGTGGTTTATAAGGCATGCTTTATGTAGAGTTGGTTAATCATGGTTCAAAATAAACAGCATTCAAAACGCTATTCTGAGTGTGTCGCTACTTCAATCTAGAGAACACTACCCTTGTTTACTTCTCTTGAGACAAAGCCACAACTGCCCACGAGCGTCAGTACACCAGTTGCTAGCATTCAGTGAACAACCCGCGCCATAACTCTCTGTGAATTTTCACGTGGTTTTGTGTTTTTTCGCGTAAATTTGAATTCATTGTTGAAAAGTATGACGGTGGCATGCGTATCTGGGACATGGCTGCTGCATAACGTATGCTGAGAATGACAGTATCTACGATTGTGAAAAGACGTTATTAAAAATTAAATTGAGGTAAAATTTTCATCTATTTCATCTAATTGCTTTTGTATTTATGTATTTTAGTATTAAGCAGTGTTTAAATTATTTTATACAACCCAATCAATGTATAATATGCCAATAACAATAGGATTGTTTTTCATGGGAACGGTAGGACGTACAGTATACCGAGGTACCACTGTACCTATATATATATATATATATATATATATATATATATATATTGTCACGCATGCGCGTGTAGGAGGCCGCGGATGGACCTTAAACCACATCAAAAGACGTTTGCCGGCAGGGAGTGGCGGGTACTAACCTTTCTCCTTTGTTTTCCAGAACTAAAGACGCTCCGCCATAAGGACCTTTCCTGCAGTACGTCCACTTCCGCCCTTCCTCCGCCATCTTCCCTGACGTCAGCAGTCCTGTCATCCCTCACGCCTCCTTCCCAGCATTCCTCCACTTCCAGCTCCTCCATTATAAAATGGCCGCCGACGCCTAGTATGGCGTCGTGCAGCTGAATGTGTTTTTGTTTTCACTGTTTGACCTGATTTACTTTTTCGAATTGTGGATTGTCGACAATATACGGGGCGGAAAACCCCAAACCTTTTTGCTGCCTAGTTCTGAGACTTTTACTATATATATATATATATATATATATATATATTTTGTGATGGGTAGATCAAAGACTTTCACAGGAGAGAATGAGGTAAGTCCAGGTTTCAGAAAAAAAAAAAGGTTTATTGTTGTCAAAACAAGAACATTATCAAAGCATTTATCCAAACAGGAGCTGTCATTCAAACACACAAAGCATGCAAGCAGGGATAATGATGCTGTCCTGTATTTGCTTTCTTCCCAGAAGAACTGGTAGTCTTCCAAGACAAGCGAAAAGACAGAAAGTGAGCTCACGGCTGGGTCAGCAGACAATTTTTAAATGTTCCCTGCATCAGCCAGAGGACAACAGATATGTTACGCGGGGAGCATGCAAGTTCGCAGTTGCACCAGCAGTGGACAACCAATCCCTGCCTGCATTAACAGCACAGTGGGGGGGGGGGTGTCTCAAAAATCCAACTGTATATGTTTAACTGCTAAAAAAAATTAAGGGAACATTACCACAGTATACCTCCAAGTCAGTTAAGCTTCAGGGATATCAATTTGTCCAGTTAGGAAGCATAAGTGATTGTGAGTCAACTTGACCTGCTCCAGTACAAATGAAAGAGACAACAGGTGCACTGGAGAGGTAGCAACAAGAAAATCCCCAAAAAGGTTTTGCAGGTGGTACCCAAATACAATTGCTCTCTCCTTATCCTTACCCTGACTGATTCTTCTCTAATAATAATAATTTTGCATCTTCCTAGTGTCCTTGTCACTACTTGTAGCATGAGGTGGTACCTGCAGCCAACTCAGGTTACACAGGTAGTTCAGCTCCTCTGTGCCATCACAAGAGGGTTTGCTTTGTCTCCCAGCACAGTCTTAAGAGCATGGGGAAGATACCAGGAGACAGGCTGTTACACGAGGAGAGCTGGAAAGGGCCGTAGAAGGGAATCAACCCAGCAGCAGAACTGGTATCCACTCCTTTGTGCGAGGAGGGATAGGAGAAGCACTGCCACAGCCATACAAAATGACCTCCAGCTGTCCACTAGTGTGCATTTTTCTGAACAAACTGTCAGAAACAGACTCCATGAGGGTGACATGAGGGCCCAACGTCCTCTAGTGGGACCTGTGTTCACAGCCCATCACCGGCAACTCGATTAGCATTTATAAGAGAATACCATAATTGGCAGCCATTCACTTCACAAATGAGCACAGGTTCACACTGACTACATGTGACATATCTGAAAGAGTCAGGAAACACCATGTTATGCAGCCTGCAGCATCATCTAGCATGACCAGTTTGGCATTGGGTCAGTGATGGTCTGGTGATGCATATCCTTGGTCCTCCATATGCTAGGCATAGGTACACAGATTGCTGTTAGATACCAGGATAAAATCCTCAGAACCATTTTCAGACCTTACGCTGGTGCAGAGGGCCCTAGGTTCCTCCTGGTTTAGGACAATGCCCATCCTCATGTGGCCAGAGTGTGCAGGCAGTTAATATTTAATGAACGTATTGATGCCATGGACTAGCACATGCATTCCCTAGATCTGAATCCAACTGAGAACCTCTGGGACATTTTGTATCTGTGCCTATGACACCGCCAGAAGCTCAATGATGCCCTGATCCAGTTTTGGGAGGAGATCCCTCAAGACATCATCTGTCATCTCATCAGGACCATGCCCAGATGTTGTCAGAAGTGCATATAGGCACATGGAGGCCATAATCACTACTGAGTCACATTTTTAGTTGACAAGATGAAATTCATGCTGGTTGGATCAGCCCCTGATTTCAGTTTTTGACTTTGATTTTTGGTTTGATGTTGAATTCAGCCCTCAGTGGGTTGTTGATTTTTGTTTCCATTAACCATTGTTTTAACATTTTATTCTCAATGGCTTACACAGTATTACTCAGTAAAGTTTTTCCACCTTAATATTTTTTTTATCTAGATCAGATGTGTGATTTAAGTGTTCCTTTAATTTTTTTCAGCAGAGTGAAACTGAATGTAAATAAATGTAAAGTGTTACACAAAGGAAATAAAAAGGTTAGATTTCAATACACAATGGGGATCTGAGCAGTCATTGTCTACATTCAGGCCACATACAGAAGTTAATAAGGGGGATAACAGAATAATAGGAAACATAATATAATGCTTTCTAATCTAACTATCAATCCATCCATCCATCCATCCAAAACAGGGTAGTCAGGGCAGCAGTTGATTATACTAATAACCATAACATTCAAGGGTGCCAGACCATTGCACAATCTTTGCCAATTTGGCAAAAGCAATTCACCTAATCTGCATGTCTTTGGACTGTGTGGGGAAACAAGAGCACCCAGAAGGAACCCACTAGGAGAACATGCAAGTGCAGGGAGTAGCAGGGATGTGAACCCCAGTCTCCTTATTGCAAGGCAGCAACACTGCACAACCACTCATTTTCTATTCAAGAGAAGCTATTTTTAAATTGTGATCCTACAGAGAACTTCTCAAACAGAATAGCGTATTGAACACTTTCTTGACCTTGAGTGTTACAAATGGTGGTACCAAGGGACTTAATTTTCCATCACCTGTACAACTTGGCCACTTCCCAAACCTCACTTAAGCATTCTGTCTCTTGAAATGTGCCATTTGGTATATTAAACACTGCTCCATCCTACTCTTTTTTTGCGGATTTGTGGAATATGTGGTTCACTGGCACAACATTTGAGCTTTCGAATTATTTTGCAATTTCAAAAAAAAAAAAATAAAATAAATCGGTTATGTGAGAATTTCACAGCAGTTGAAACTACAATGATGCCAATCAAGATTTTAAATATATTGTGACAACCAAGGGGCATTGCAGCACCCTAAACCCCCAACCCAGCCTCTCAGACACAAGGCCCAGTTTTAAATAAAAGGTTTCATTACAAATAATTACTTCGACAAAGGCTTACACAGTTTTCACAAGCACCGTACAAAAAACAACTTTTCTCTTCTGTTCTTTTCCTCCACTCCTTCCAGGGAGCTTTGTCCTCTACCATCTCACTCCAGCTCGCTTTGAGTGGGTTCTTTTATCTTAAACCCTGGAGTACTTCCAGTGCTAGGGCATAGCCCATTGGAATTACTTCTGGGTCAAGTGTAAGCCTCACAAAGCAGAGATCATGGATACCCTGCAGCTCCCCCTTGGTGGCACCCATGAAACCTGACAAGGCTGCCCCATGGGATAACAGGTCCCATCATGCGTTGCAGGTGTCCGTACAGGTAACGTTGCTTGTAGGCAGCCCTAACAGATTGTCTCTCTCTGTCCTTCCACCACACTAGCTTCTCAGCCATGTATAGTTCCCTGGTCCACCCAGATGGACACCAGTATACCCACTTCTGCACTGGCATCTCCTGCCTGTCTCCTGGCTAAGGCAGGACGATTCTCACAGACAGACACACAGTCACTTAAACCTTTATTAGGGTGGATCAAAGTTACTAGTATATCATGAATTTATACTTTAACATTCTTTTTCTGTAACCCAGTGTTAAAAATGTAAAGGATTCCATATTGCACAATTTTGACATAGACCATCAAAGTTAATATTTTAAATAAAAACAGAGCAGAGTTCTGCCCAGAAAACATTTTAAGAACTGCTTTATGATTTCTGACTAGTGAATTTTGTAGCAAAACCTACTGTAGTTCCAGCCTGCAGTGACTAAATGGATTATCGCTCATTTGATTATTTTTGAATAGTTTGTTACCCGTAGAAAGATGGCATGCTATGACACACTGTAATGATGACTGTGGGTGCAGAGGACTCACCTTTTGTAGGCTCTCCCATGACTAAAGTTGATGTCCCTCATCTGAAAAATGGTCTGGCAGCTTTAGCTGTCATCATTTCCAACCTTTGCGGAGTTTCTGTTCTTATTTTTTGCCTCTCCCAATTGCTGCACTGTTAAAATATCAAAAACAGCATTCAAAGTGAGTCAATATCACAGTTTAACCAATGTTTTTTTGATTTTTATTTATTGGATTTTTATTTGCATGTTTGGTGAGAGGTACCTAACAAAAAATATTCTCTTTGTACAAATTATACAACATATTGCTTTGATTTAAATATCAGCATGTCCCTGTAATTACCTTTCACTCCCTAAAAAGGAGAACTTTTTAAAACTGACAATTCAATGTAAGAATTTTTATTCAAGGGAGGCTTGATTACTCATAGTTTGGTACAGCCAAATACTGTTTCTATTTTCAGTTTCAGAGGCAACACATATCTCAGCCAGCAAGAGAATGTGTAAAATGAATTATATGATTCCTGCATTTACTCCAAATAGTCAAATAATGGAAAGAAGGCTACTTTGTTATACTGAGGATTCAGCTTGGGGGTTCCATGTGCATAACTCCCAAAAGTGGTATAAATGGATGAGGACATACTGAAATGGAAAGGGCAACCATAGGGCAAAAACAGTGGACCAACAAAGTGGAATTTTAGGACAAAGCCAAAAACATAACATACTGTATGTCTACGTGAAATAAGCAATATAAACACTTTAAGTACTGTAAATTACATTTAAGTATGAAAATGTGCTATATTAATAAATGTTGTTAAGCAACAAACAAAAGAGCCTTTTTTATTTTTGAAAATACTTTCAATACACATTGTAGGTAATTATATAGAGAAAAGAAGCTCTGTCAATACTTGTGTTGCTGTGGTGTTCAAGTCATTCAGAACTAGAATAGGGACTGTGCAATGCACAAATAAAGACTACAACGGTAATGGCTAGCTGTCTAGGTATGTTATTATAATTAGATCAACATATTTGGGGATGTCAGGGTATTAAAAGAACACTGGGGAGAACAACTAAAAGAAACAGCTCATTAATATTAAGACACAGAAGGAATGCAGCCAGTTATGTTTGTATGTGGTTCCCGACCATTCAATATAAAGGCCAAGCGACCTACGACTCACATGACCCTCTCTCAAAATAGACAGAGTTCAATACTGCACAGGCACCTGGGCAGGGAGCTCTAGATGCATGGCCCCAGAGAAGCATATTACACCATGGACGTAGCACATGGAAATAGTCTCAACTGCAGTGTAAAGCCACTCTTTCCCACCAGTCCATTGAACTGAGACTCAAATGGAACAGTAATGTTAAGTTTGTAAGAAAAGAAAGGAAAAGAGATTAAAGTGAAGCAAAAGAGAAGAAAGGAGAGGGGTTGAGGTATGTTTAAGTGAATAAGTGCAGTGGGAATACTACTTGTGCAACTGGGAACCAATTATTGTTTACTTGGACTGAATATGGCCATTAGTTATTTGTTTTATCTATTCTTTTAGTATTTTGCTTCCCTCCTTGTGTAATTGCACTCATTATATTATGGCTTTCATTAAATGCCCTTTCCATACTCTGAATTCATGGGTATTTATTCTGGGTCTCATCCTGGTTAAATCAACAACATTTATATTGAGGTCTGAATCTAATTAATTTTTATTTTTCCCTAAGAATGTGTAACTTTTCTTGTATTTTATTTTTGTATAGCCCCTGATGTTAAAATTTTAGTCCTACTGGCCAATATTAAAATTCTTGCCAATTAAGCTAAAAATATTTTTTATGTAATCTTACCCTACCAAAACCTGAACTTAGAGTGATTCATTTTAGGAGGTTAGTAGACTCTAAATACATTGAATTTAAATTTTTAATCCTATGGCTAATATTAATATTTTGGCAATTTAGGTAAAAAATTCTCCTTAATATGATCTTTCCCCACAAAAACCTAAACTTAAAGTCACTAAATGTAGGAGCTTACTATCTTAGTTACCCTGATGTTAAAAATTTGAAGTGTAAAAAAACTGTGTAAATGACTTTTCCACTCCTCCAACTGTGAAAAGGACCCCTTTACATGCTTCACATGCTTGTGTGTTCGACTGTTTTTGTTTGTATGTTTTTAAGATATATAAAATATAAGATATAAAATCCTGGACAAACGAATGGACAGCCACGGTAGTGTATTATATAAGAAGATATATATATATATATATATGGTTGAATAGTTTACTTTCAGTTGCGAGAAGCAGATAATAGAATGGTTGAATAGTTTACTGTCAAATAATGCAAAGAGTACACAACACATGTTTCGTCCTAATTCTGGGCTCATCAGGCGTACACACTCACTGCACCCCTTCTTGATGTCAGCAGATGTCAGCATCTATATATATATATGTCACACACGTGCAAGTTGGAGGCAGTCAAAGAGCCTAAAGGTGAGTAAAATCTCGCGAGACAAGGGTTTATCACGTGGTACTTACCTGAATCTCTTTCTGTCTACAGAAAACCGGAAGACAAATAAATCATTTCCAAACTCACAAATCCAAAATGGCCGGTTTCCATCTGATGACGTCACTTCCGGTTCCCACTCAATTACTCCAGTCTACTCCTGGTGACGTTGGTTCCGTGGTCCCGCCTCCAATCGTTACTTCCTGCCAACCACTTCCTCCCATCATTCCATCTGCTATATAAACGCCATTTTGTAACAGTATTTCATTCATTGTGTACTGAAAAGTCATTTTTGAATCATTCTTTTCATTGCTGTCTGGACGACAATATACGGGGATAAAACCCCAAATCTTTTTCTATTTGAAAGGACTCTTTATTTTATTACAATATATATATATATAAAGTTATACAATATATACCAAATAACACAAAGAGTACATGACTTGTGTTTCACAGAGCTCATCAGGTGTACGCACTTTTGCACCTTGAACCTCGAAAGTGAAGCCTGGGGGCAAAGCCACTGACGTTGACCCATGGTGGCTGGTTCACTTACTTGACAGGGTGAAGATCAGAGTATTACATTCTAAGGTCTGAATTGCAATCTTATTATTTTGGTTGTTACCTATCAGGTAACACTTGTGGTCAGACGACCAGTCGGGAAAAATGTAAATATGCACATATGTCAACATATGCAAACGAAATTCACTACAAGAAAACTAATAATACAGAAGGTTACAGAGTAATGGAAATAGACAACACAACAAGCCAAATGACAGGAAGATTCGGCTAGTCCATTTGGTATATTCTCAAATTCCTTTTCTCCCTCCTCTAGTCTCTCTACCACTTTACAGCTGCCTTTCACTGCTCTATGGATTCCCTATGGATTCTCTATGGACTCTCTCATTTGGTATCCAGAAGTTGTATTTAGGACTAAATGAGCCTCTACTGTCCAGACATCAGTTCCTGGGAGTTGGAATAGCATAGGAAATTGTTAGAACTCCCCCTGGTTGTCCTAGATGGTCTGTATGGGTATTGAGGAGATGAGTGGGAGAGTGATTTACAGTGCTTAAAGTATAGTATTGTGGATAGTGGAAAAGTGGTAAAGCTAATCTGCCTCAAAGACAGGTCCTAAATTTGTTGAGCAAGGCAGAGTGTTGCAGCTAGTGTTTGCGTAGGTTTTTGTATTCTCCCATAATCTATTCCTGACTTTTGTGCTTATTTTGTATATTGCAAAACTATTGTTGAAGAAGAACTTACTTTCAGCACTTTTTTTTACAAAGGTGGTCCTTTTAAAAAGTCTCAGAGAACAACAGACAATCATGGAAAGAAAGTACAAACCACAATGATTTGTCACCATTTCATATCAAAATTCAGGTTGTTTCTAAGTCATATCCCATACTGGTGTTCATTTCTGCTTAGCGATAACAAGGAGAGTCATGCCTGAGCTGGGTAAGGTGTGCCCTGTCAGATAATTGTGTATTTGGGGCAGTTTTTCAGTTTGTGCCAGCAATGCTACAGACATTCTATGCTTGTTACATGCTTTCCATTTAGTCGCCACTTCCAAATGGTTTGTGCTTTTTGTACATTGCTGACAAAAATAACACACATATCAACACATGACTCCTCCACGCTGGAAGAACCAGGGAAGGGAGCAGATTCAGAGCGTTTCTTACCCCGGAGTGCTAGGTGGCAGCCCCCTGGGGTTGCAGCTGTGCCTCGGGCTACTGCAGAGCTCCATGGGAGCTGGAATATGATATAGCCCTGTTGGGTCCAGTGGGCGCCAACAGAGGGTGCTGCAGGTGCTGCTGAGCCCTTTGGCGCAGCTCTTCCGCCACACTCTGAAGTGCTGGCAGAAGTAGGTTAACGAGCACCTGGAGCACTTCCAGGTGCCTTATAAAAGTAGCCATCAACTACTACTCCGGGAGTCAGGGTTGGGAGGAGGTAGACAAAGCTTGCCTGGAGGAATGGGGGAAAGAGAAAGAGAAAAGAAAGAAGAAGAATTTTTGTGTGAACTGTGCTGTGAACTGTACTATACTTGTGGGAAACAGGGGAAGAAGCTTCCCACGAGGGAAAAAGAAAGAATAAAAAGCGTTGCGTGCTTAACTTGTGTCATGTGTCTGTTTGTGTCGGGTGCAGTCCACAATGTCTATTAAAAATACATGTGGCAAACTCTAGGATTAAGGTTCAATGTACACTTTGGTGTAACTGCTGCTTTTTCTAATCAGTTAGGCTAGCAAGTGTACAACAGCCCAGTGACAAACACTTTACCTACACTAGCAATGGTATTTATTTTCCTTACTTATTTAATTGTATATAGTCCAGCATTTTTTTGTGTCATGTCCTGCTTGTTTTTCACTTCAGCCTGCTCCCGGGATTTGTATCTAGCCCATTCACTCCCATAGTCTGGCCCATTCACTCCCACAAAATAATGGTACCAAAATGGTTCTTCAGGGTGATAAAAGTTTCAGAAAGACCTTTTACTTATTTAAAATCCACATCAGGCTCCATACATTAAATAACAATACATAGATGGTAACAGATTTTTGAAATACCAATAAGTCATGGTTTTCTTAATGTGTTAGTGTCCTGCTAGGTAGCCTACCATATATTAAAGATTTCAGGTATTTTCTTTATGTTACAGAGTATTTCAAAGCACAAAGAACCAACTTCATATGCAAAGAACCCTTTCCAGAATAAAATGATGGTTTGTCAAGCAATGTTTCAACAACGAACTACACAACCCAGTAAAGAACTATAAAATGCCATTAAAGAACCATTATTTTTAAGAGTGTACTTGAACAACAAAGACAGCTAATCACATTGTCCACACATCCACACACGTTCTAACGCCTATGAAAACAACCAGAACTTGGCTGATGTTAACCATGCAGTTAGAGAGGAACAGTTCTGTAATCTGGTACAGCTTTTAGTCCACTATGGCACTGCATAGGCTCTACACAGGAGGCCCCCTCCAAGCCATAAATCAGACATTTCTAATCTCAATGGAATTAAGGTATGTTTTGTTTTCAAAATGTTCAAAACTGAAAATTCTTATCACTATTTTATTTTTAAAGATTTTAGGTGTTGCTGTTTTTTTTGTTTCAAAGTGTATTTGAATAATTTAATATGAACAATGCTGAATAACCAGAAAACAAATACATATACACTATATAGCTGCATATTTAATGCAAAAAGAATTTTAAAAACCTCACAGACAGTATTGCATTTCTGATTAGATAACTATATCCATTGCATACTCTTTTCAAAAGGTTTTTTTGAATAATAGGTAGTTCTGGAACTTCTCATTTCACACCATGTTTATGACATTCATCACTGAGCTGATTATTGAAGCGATCAGAATAACACTCAACATCCTCCACTCCCTCGAGCGCAGGAATGTGGAAGCCTCCTCCGTGAAATCTTGGAAGAAGAGATAGATGGCACAACCCTGAATAGAAGCATGGTGTCAGGAAATTTACTTTTAGATATCAAACTGCAACCTGATTCAATCCAAAAAATCCACACAATATACTGTGCAGTTAATAAAAACCTTACATATTATAAAAATAGTTGGAATGGTTAAACAGCTATGATTTCCTGAAAATAAAAACAGCAACATGTGCAGGCAAATACAAAACAGCTTAAATGGAAGAACTGTACATTAGAAAATACAACACAAGAGTTTAATCATACATATATTTAAGTAAAATGTATAGTATAAGAAAATGCTCCACTACTTCAGTTTGTTTCCTTTATTTCTATTATTTTGAATCCAGTGCCATAGCTTCCTTTAATACATTTTAAACATAACATAACATAACATTCAGCTCTGCACATTTCTCCAAGATATTAAAGTGTAAACATTTACATTGATTCAATTCAGTCCAATTCATTTTCGTATAGTGCTCACCCATACATACAACTATGAAACAATAACAAAATTAAACCATAAAAGCATCCTTCAGTGTGGCCACCAGGGGGGAGTACCAGTTCCTCAAACCCAACACAGGCAGATGCAAGGCACAAGTCCAGCGCAACACAACTTTATTTTGATGTGGGAAACACCTTCAATCGCTTCCCACTTGCAGTGTATAGTACAAAACAGCACAATATTCACAGCACAGCACCTCTCTCTGTCTTTCTCAGCCCACCTTCACTTCTCCTTTGGCAAGCGCTGTGCTCTCCCTCCTGACTCTGGGTCCCCAAATAAAGGCAGACTGTTCCTTTTATGCTACACCTGGGAGTACTCCAGGTGGCTCGTTAGTGGCGGAAGCTTGACCAAGCAGGGCTCTGCAGTCCCAGCAGCACCCCCTAGTAGCACCCATTGAACCCAACAGGGCTATGCTGAATTTCAACTGCTATGGAGCCCTGTGGGAATCCAAGGCACTGCTGCAACCCAGGGGGGTGGCCATATAGGGCTTCAGTGGATATAATGCCCTTAGCACACTCTCCCCCCAGTTCCATTCATTAAAGAGGCATCCCTTTCCATCCTCCACAACAGGTATTCATAAAAACACAAAACACACTGGAAAACCAAATTAATCTCCATAATTTAAGTCCAAAGATCTGCTTAGATTCATTACATTTACATTTTTAATAATTTTGCAATTATTTTAGATGTATTATTATGATTTAATATGGATGTATAAATGTGTACATTATATTGACCTGGTAATTTACTACATTGTATTCTAGTATACTTTGTACATTAACTGATTTTCTTCTGGTTAACTTTGTAACAAAAGTATCATATTGCTTTTCTCAGCACCTTTGCAAAGCTGTTAAAATTACTTTGCTGCATACCATACTTGTAAGGAAAACGTAAGGCATAGAACTTCAACAAAACGGATATAATGGAAATTTAATGAACTAGTCCTTGGAATGCGGGGTATTACTAATTTGTCAGCAAATTCTTTGAATTAATGGAATATAAATGAACTGAAAATCTTCTTGGAATGTTTCTTCTAAAATTTCTTTATTAATGTCTAAATTTGCAGTTAGTAGACGCTGATTTATGATAACCATTAAATGAGGTCACTCTTTGGTGTCTGCTGCCTGTCTTGCCATCAGGTAGCAATCATTTCAGAAGGATCTATAGTGTAGGTAATTATGCCTGACATATTGCTTTTGCTAAATGTTTGTTCAGTGGGCTTGATCTTTTTTAATGTGTCACCTATGAAGATCAGTAAAAAAGAGAGTTTTTGAGCTGACATGCATATTTTGTCCACATGTAATATTTTACAAAAATAATAATATTAAGCATATCAATATTTTGGATCTGATCCCACTAGTTTCCTCATTCAAGTCAAAACCATAATCTGAGTCTCACTGGTGAGTCCTAATTGGTTTAGTACTAATGAGCATGAATATGCCCTAGATTGGACGGGTGTCCAATCCATTTGAGGCTGTCTAGCTGCTGGAATACATGTTGGCTTCCTCCATTTGGCAGGCTGAAAGAATTTGCAGCTGCACATGACATCACTGCTTGCGAGGTCAGAAGCCCCTTCGGCAGCTGGCCTGGGGGAAGCTCTCCTTTATGGCTCAGTGACCTAAGACAATGCTTTCTGATCTGGAGGTCTCTGTTCAATTCCCATTACTGACATCTCAGGGTGGACATGAGGCTGAGAGGTGGAGAACAGCAAATTCCTCACTGGTGACATCTGGGGGCTTGTCCAGGAATCACTCAGGGAGGGGGCAAATGTGCCTGGTTGAAAGAATTTGCAGCTGCATATGATGTCACTGTTTGCAGGGTTAGAGGCCTCTTTAGCAGCTAACGTGGGGGAATTCACTTTCATGGGTCAGCAACCTAAGATAGTGCTTTTAGATCTTGTGGCCCATGGTTGATTCTCACTGGTAATGTCTCAGGGAGGCAATGAGTTGGGGCGGCAACACCCTGAGTGAACTCCTCAGCGTCGACACTCTGACCCTGATTAGGAATAAACTTGGTTTCAAAATAGATGACTGAATGAATTATTAGTTGGATAGGTGGATTGTTTTATTTATTGTTATTGTTGTTCTGCTCACAGAGCTAGGAAGATCAAGCAATAATGTGAACCAACTAGTTAAACAGACATCAGCTAATTTTTCAGGTTTATACATTGTGGAGCATGGCCCAAACACAGACAGGTGGACACCGATAGTTCACCCAACACACGTTTATTATATACAGTGAACCCTCATTTATCACGGTTAATCCATTCCAGACTCTACTGTGATAAATGAATTTTCGCGAAATAGGATTCTTTATTTATAAATCGAATATTTTCGCAGTTAGAGTATAGAAAACCTGTTTACGACCTTCTAAATACGCTTTTTAACATTATTAGAGCCCTCTAGACATGAAATAACACCCTTTAGTCACCATTACACTCGTATTACACAATATATTAGACAAAATAAGAGAAAATAAGACATTTTAGACGTTACAAATATCATATTACTAGGCGCACTCGCCTTTTAAGGTGAATGACTTTTATCCTCAATTTTTGTGCGCTCCATGTGTACATCAGGCATGTAAGTGTAGGGAATGAGAACATCAAAGTGACCATTCATAACATCACACGAAAGTTTTTTTTTTATCCCCTCAAGTGCCTGTCCAAAGTCGTACAATGTCAACCCGAATCTGTACTGCTAAATACGGAGTTTCATGCACAAAATAAGCTATAGATGAGAATAAGCAAGCACCATCTCCCTTGATATTTACTATGCGGTGAGGCATTTGTACTCCATCAACATTAATTATTTCCAGGGACATAATTTTGTCTATTTTTTCAGCGCATCGCGCACAAAAGCAAGGGAACGATGAGAGCACCAAAACTCTGCTCACATCGCGTCACTTCGTACCGACTTTTATCCTCAATTTTTGTGCGCTCCATGTGTACATCAGGCATGTAAGTGTATGGAATGAGAACATTAAAGTGCCCATTCATAACATCTCCCGAAAACCTAAGTTTTTTTTTCTCCTCAAGTGCCTGTCCAAAGTCATACAATGTCAGCCCGAATCTGTACCGCTAAAGACGGAGTTTCATGCACTAAATAAGCTATAGATGAGAATAAGCAAGCACCATCTCCCCTGATATTTACTACGCGGTGAGGCATTTGTACTCCATCAACATTAATTATTTCCAGAGACATCATTTTGTAAAGCAAGGGAACGATGAGAGCACTAGAACTCTGCTAACATCACGTCGCTTCGTACCTCAAGCTGCAAGTAGTAAGTCTGTAATAAGCGGAATAGCGCTACGCTTTGCACTCATGTGATGGAAAAACAATCCCGAACGCTTTTATATAGTAGATTATTGTACTGTACATTTAATTACACACAACCACTAACCTATGAAGGCACGACCTCAGTAGGAGAGTCTTCAGAGGTGGTGCAGTATCTTCAGCAGGTGTGCTGTTGTCTTCAGTGAAGAAGTACTAGGAGTAGGCAGTGGGTGTCTGGGTGCGCGGCTGAAGAACATCTTGATAGGCAGTTGCTGGCGCTGTCTTTTCATATGCGTGAGGAGGCTTTTGTAGAGTATTGCCATCTTTAATCATATCCAAGAGTTTCACCTTCTCCTGGATAGTAAGCATCTTCCTCCGGAGCTTAGTATTATTGTCAGAAGGCTTAGAAAAAGCAGCACGTTTAGGAGCCATCGTAGGGCTTAGATAAAAGTTCTCAGAAAGCGCATGCATAGTGATGTAAGCGTGTATGAGAAAAAATCGCGATAGAGTGAAGCCGAAAGTCGAAGCGTGATATAGCGAGGGATCACTGTATTCTTATTTACACAGATGACACACACAACCCCAGTACTTCCCCAAAGTCCAGGCCCTTCCAATGCTTCTCGTTCTCAGGTCTGCCTCCACTCATCTCCCTCCTCCCGAGCTCCGTCTCTCTTCCTCCTGACTCCAGCCATCGAATGGAGGGAGGCAGCCTTTTTTCATATTCACCCAGATGTGCTCCAGGTGTCTCCCAATGAGTGACTGCCAACACGGTGTGGCGGAAGTGCCGGCTGTGCACCCGGAGGCACTCCGGGTGTCTCTGGTTGTCTTCCCCCCAGCACTTCCGGGTGTGGTGGAAGTACTGAGGACCTCTCCAGGCACCAGGGCACCCCCTGACGGTGACCACAGGCCCCTATAGGGTTGAGTTTCTAAGCTCTCTTCCCGTGGTCCCCAAAGCCACCAGGGCAATTGCCCCCTCGTGGTCTGCAGGAGGCGTAGGCCCTCCTCCGGTCCTTCCGGGAATCCCGGCTGTCATAACATCATAACCTCTATAAAAGGCCCTCCTGGTATCTTTGCTGATTTCAAATATACCATAATTAGTTATTTCGGCTGCTTTAATTTCTTTAATAGTAGGCATCCATTAGTTGTTTGTTCTTAATGAATTTTGTATGCAGTCTTTCTTCAGCATGTGACCTGCACTAAGTGACTTTAATATCTTTCAGTAGTGCCTCACATTGCTAGAGTGGAAATTATTCACATTGCACTGCTTCTGGCATTTGTTCCCTTGGCCTCCCCTAAAAGCGCCCCTTTCCCTGCAATGGCACTAATAGGTAAAAAGCTAGCTCTGATAAACATTACAGACACTGCAGATATTAAAAGACAGTAAAGTTGTACAAGGAAACCTGTCTATTTCAAACACTTAGTAATTTCTGCCTTTTAAAGATAAAAGTTGTATGACATAACTCAGTTTGCATTTAGAAAGGAAGGCCTTTCACCACCATATCATCAGCCACTGTCATCATATTTAGAACTGAATCATCTGTAGTTTTTTTTTCTTTATACTTCAGTTTGCATGTTACCTCATGTCGACATGAGCTTTCTACATCCTAAAGATATGCAAATTAGGGAAAGTGTCAAGTCTTAACAGGCTTGATGCAAGTATGGTGTGAGTATGTATATAGAGGATGTCCTGTGAAGCAGGTGAGCTGGTAGAGGCATGGGCCCACAAAGACTCTGACATTAGAAAGAGAGAGAACTTGAAAGGGAATGAAATATAATTATAAATATCTCATCTGAACCATATTTGCATTGACAAATTAGGCAACAGATGGGTGTTGTACTAATCCAAGATAAAATGAAGGAAAGACAACCACAGTGGTGTGGCCATGTTCTACAAGAATCACTTTGCATTATTGCTAACATTGCCTATCACTTTGAAATAGATGACTGGCGGACTCGTTCGAAAACAAAATCAACGATGGTGAAGCACAGTTAGTTCCTGATGGATTTACAGTGTTATGTTTCAGCAATAGTTATGCTGGTATTTGTCATTTTGTAATTTATTGTTTCATGTTAGTTTTGTTAATATTGTTATACTTAATGCATTTAAAATTTATTTATTGTGTTTATATGCTTAAAGACTACATTCCTTGTTTTCTGGGGGTGGAACCCCAAGAGGCAGGGCCACCATTACATTATGGGTGAGGGACCACCATCAACCTTTATATTTCAGGCTGCGGAGTGAGTCTCACAAAAGGTTCATTGTCATTGGTGGAGAAAACGCTCATGATAATAAATATCATTGAATTTTTTTAAATCTTGATAACTTTTTTGCTCCAGTTTCTGGGTTTTTGGCAAATGGATTTCAGATTTAAAAGCCACTTACTTGCATTGTTTGCCTTTTTTAAGTTTATACTTTTTGCTTATTTTTTATGTTCATTTATTTTATATTTTAATGCATTCATTTATAAAGATTCTTCATGACCTTCTCCATTAAGTCAGAGATTTTTACAGTTTTCTCTTTCTAGATGGGAATTTTTAAAAATACGTTTGACTTATTATAGCCAGAGAATGCTTTGAATCCTCCCTGTTGAGTCTGGGGTCAGTCTGCCTGGGGTAAGGCCTGTCCCTAAACAGACTGGTGAAGCTCCTAGTCTGATTTTACTCCTTATACCCTTTTCTCCATTTTCTGTTCCTCTATCCACAACACTGAGCGCATTCTTGTGCCCAAAAATTATTGCAGAAATTATGCTTAACGATTTTCCAGACTAGGGCTTAGAAGGACATTTTTTCAGTTAAACTGTGAATTTTAAGTCGAGAGGTAAGTTCATGCAATGGCTGAGCTTGAAGTGGCAAGAAAGGCTAGACATTCACAAAGAAATATACAATGGACAAGAAAGAGGACAGAGTTATCTGAATGCTGCTGCACTGGGCAAATGGACCAGCTTTCAGAGGAAAGAGATAGGGGAACCAACCCAGAAAATGGAGACTTGGAGGGGCTTTGAGATTCACCAATTTCCTTGTGTTTATGCAGCACTTTTAATTGCGGTTTCTGCTTATTCTCTTTCCTAGGCTTATAAAGATAATGTTTATAACTCAGGTCTCCTAGACCTTAGTCATTGTTCGAGAATGACTCAAGACTGCCCCCTATCATTCACAATGTTAATATATTGGCATCCAATGTATGTCCCTCTGCCCTGTTGCTTTAATAGCTGCCTGGATTGGCTGAACCTTGTGATGGAAAGGCAGGTTCAAGACGTAATTAAATGAATTACAGAATGTACACTGGTAAAAAATGTGATTTTTATTTCATTATTACACACAATTTGCCACTACTGTTTTACTAGGCTTTGTAACACTGTTGGTTGATGAGGGGTCAGTTATTGTTTTTTCCAAATCACCAGATTAAATATTTCTTATTCAGGCAGTTGTGCAGGGCAACATCTATTATATTAATATATTAAAAGAAACAAAAAAGGAAGCAAAAACAAAATGCTATACAACACACAACTGATGCAAAATTAATTTATCTCCTTATTTACATTCTACCTATCAGTTATTTAACTTAAAATCAAACTTACACAACAAGAGACTAAAAACTTTTGGAAAGATAAAAGCAAGGAAATGCTACTTTTAAATGTATGGGCTGATTAATAAAAAATATAAAAAAACAAAGGATGATCAACCATGAAGATGTGCTGTAACCATTGCTGAAGTGGCTCTGATCAAATGGTGCAAAGCTTCTAAAAAGACAATGAGCATGTGATAAAGTGTTTCAAGTAACTAAACTCTCTGTTCCTAACTAATCTACTTTGTTTGAAGTGGTAATTTATGATTGGCAGCAAAGTTAAAAATATAAGGCTTTGTAGCTGACACACAGGATGGTGTTACACTATTACATAAAGGTTTCAACCTTTATTACCTCTGAATGAAACTGGCATTTTTTCCCAGGAATGGAGGAGATGGAAAATATGAGGCTTAAGATTCATGACTGACAGGTGTGAGGCTTTTGGCATCCATATTAAATTGGGTGTCTGGTACAAAAAATATTATATTACTTCCAGGTCAGAAAGTCATAGTGTAAGGTCAAAGCAAAATTATGCATGGTTCAAGATGAGATCCTTATCTGAAAATAAATAAAGAGATAATATTTAAATTCACTTAATCATATTAATAGGATTATTTCAAAATGTGATAAATTACTCCATTGATGAAATGCCTTCGGTATGTTAGGTCCATTTTAAAGAAAGGTAAATAACATACAGGTTTATTATATGTTATAATGCACACTTAAAAAATAACACTGTTTAACAGTTAATTCTTTTTCATTTCAAGGAAAATAATTTCTACAACAATTTAAAGTAACAGCTATATATTAAATAAATAATTGTTTGACTTTTAAAGACAACATGAGAAGCA
This sequence comes from Polypterus senegalus, assembly GCF_016835505.1. Classification (NCBI taxonomy): domain Eukaryota; kingdom Metazoa; phylum Chordata; class Cladistia; order Polypteriformes; family Polypteridae; genus Polypterus; species Polypterus senegalus. Next base: position 120,798,743 of record NC_053157.1, on the reverse strand, counting down.
TTCTGTAGCCTAGATATTATAAAGAATCACAACTTACGTCATTTAAGGACAGTAAATGCTTTTTATCCATCCATCAATTTTCTCTTATCCAATTTTTGGCTGTGAGGGGTTATTGTCAGCATTGGGCGTAAGCTGGAATTCAGCCCGACACATGATTCCAGATCATTGCAAAACAAGTATAGATTTGAAAAGTGCAATTTTAACTGGACCATGCATTTTGTAGAAACAGGAATAACTGATTATCATTGCAGGGCAGCTCTTACGGTTTTAAAATGCATAGCAGAAACTAATAGAGAAAAATACAATAAAAACTTACAACTGTTCATCCACACCTATGGTTTGGTCCAAATTCTTCTGATTTATGATTGTCAAGATCTCAAAGTACTCATATTTAAGCCTGCTTGTCTTCTCTTCGTTTCCTGTATTGTTTTGGGATAGTCATTATTTTTATTTTAATGCTTGCAACATTGTGTGTTGATATTCTTATTTGGGTGTACTATAGATTCTGCTTTGTTGTACTATAAGTGACAGGTTGGAAACTAATCAAACTTAATGGAATGAATGGTGTCCTCTTTTTTGTTGTTATGTTAGACTTAGTCAGGAATGGCACCTTGGCAACTAAACCTCCAAGTGCATCAGAGATTAAGAATAGTGCTAATCTCTCAGGACAACATGACCGCTTCTAAAGACTGAGAAAGGCCAGAGCTATCAGACTGCACAAAGTCCTTAACTTGACATTCGCATTGTGAACCCTATTTAAAACATGTAGCTGAGAAAACATAATTCATTTTTAATTAATAATGACAGCTCAATGGTACAGAGACACCAGAGGAGTCTAGAGGAAGTATTTGAGAGGAATCTACCTTTTTCCTTATAAATGTTTGGTAAAGGCTTGGCACATGTTTCTTTTGTTTTTCTATCTGATTAACTTTATTATTTTAATGGTGAGCATTTTTGGATATTTGTGGTAGTCTGCTACATTTTGTGTGACTCAAACCACTGTAGGTACTGTATTTAAGATTGTATCATTGTAATAATGAAGGGAAATAATACAATGGATTGAGACTGTTAAAGTAGGTTCATCAAGAACATGGGGACACAAATGGAAACTTGTTAAGGGTCACTTTTGCACAAACATTAGGAAGTTTTTCTTTACACAGAGAACCATAGACCCATGGGATAAGCTTCCAAGTAGTGTGGTAGACAGTATGACTTTAGAGACCTTCAAAACTAGACTTTATGTTATTTTAGAAGAATTTAGTATATATAGGTCTGGTGAGCTTTGTTGGGCTGAATGGCTTGTTTCCTTTCTGGTTTCTGAACTCCTGGCATGTTTTTTTTTATACATGATTTTGATAGGTTGTATTTAATGTGGGACAGACCTGTGCAGTGCATTATGTCACTATTGCATGTTAAAAGAAGGCAGCAAGTGTCACAAAGCTTCCAATCTTTGCCCCAAAGTGAAGAAAGACTTCATTAATAAATAATGAGCTCTAACAACCAGCAAAAGCAAAAAAAAAAAAAAAAATGTAGCCTTGACTTTTGTTTCTTACAGTGACTATTCTGCCACAAGAAAGAAAGCAGATATTAGTTGAGGTAACCAGATCAGGAGATGGACAAAAAAAAAATGTTAGTCTACAGTCATACTAAAAAAATACCTAGCAACCAAAGCTCAATATGTGATTCACAAGGAAATCACCAAAAATTTAAAATCAGCCAAAATGAACAACTTTAACCAACTCTGCAAAAGTTTTTTGAGAATATGAAAACTTAGAGAGCTAGCATGTGTACACCTCTGACCTATATACAGTCACCAGCATGATGTCTCATGTCACAACAAAGATAGTGTCCTAAAACAAGTTAAGCTGAAATAACCATTGCAAACCCTCTTTAAATTGAACAAAAATACTGAAACACTGATTTGGGACCACAATAAAACACCCAAAGGACTTTAAACAGTGAGAAAATATACACTACAGACTTAATAAAAGTTTATAACGAACCTGATCATGACAGTGACAAAATACTCCTGATGACTATTGTATGCAAACTCTGCTAAATGTCCCCGACTACTCTTCTCCCAGGTTTCCATGAATTTGTCATACATTTTAAAGATGTGTAGGTTGCGGTGATCAGGAAATCTATACTGGCTCAGGTTGAAGAGAGTGCAGGCAGGGGGGAGTGGGTGGAGAAGAGTGTCAGGAGTGATTTGTGACAGATGGGTTTCAGTGAGTGAAAGGGAAGGTCTACAGGATGGTAGTGAGACCAGCTATGCTATATGGGTTGGAGACGGTGGCACTGACAAAAAAAACAGGAAACAGGGCTGGAGGTGGCAGAGTTAAAGATGTTAAGATTTGCACTGGGTGTGACGAAAATGGATAGGATTAGAAACGAGTACATTAGAGGGTCAGCTCAAATTGGACGGTTGGGAGACAAAGCCAGATTGCACTGATTTGTACATGTGCAGAGGAGAGATGCCTGGTATACTGGGAAAAAGAGGTTTATGGATGTGGTGAGAGAGGACATGCAGGTGATGGGAGTAACAAAACAAGATGCAGAGGACAGAAAGATATGGAAGAAGATGATCCACTGTGGCGACCCCTAACGCGAGCAGCCGAAAGAACAAGAAAGTGAATTAATTTTGGGATAACTTTAACTTATCAGCACCTCATCAAGTTCATGCCTTGTGCCCAGTGCTGCTGTCATTAACACTTACTCATTGTAAGCTTGAATTAGAAAGTTATTTAGAAAAAGATATGGCTAATAAAAGTGCCCAAAAAAGCACTAACATTGAGACCTATTTATCTTCAAATTAAAAACAGATTTAAGGAATATTTTTGCTACTTAATAAAAACTTCAGGATGCCTTTCTGTCTAACAATTTTCTAAATAAAAATAAACTGATTTGTAATATTGATTGCTTGTGTAAAGCAACCATTAGCTCAGTTTTCCACTTTATTTTAGAAGGACATAACACATTAGCATGGATGCACCAGGTTCACTGCTCTACACTCCTTTATCCGTTTCTTAAAACTGAATCATGCAACATTGGATCCAGGTTATCTGACAGGGAGTTTTAGAAAGAATTACATATGGGTTTCAGATTCTAACTTGATTATTTCTATTGGATATATCTTTGGTTATTTCTTGTCCATTTCTATCCATCAGCCATTTTGGGGATTGCAGGTTGTCCATTTTGTTTAGTAGCTCACATTTAATTAACCACAAGTGGCATACTCAGGCAGGAGGTTTTTCAATCTACTGCTCTGTGCAGATTGTGTCAAATGCAGTGTCTATTGTACTGTGCATAACACAAAATACTAAATACTTAAAAGTAACTTGACATTATTGTAGAGTTGTAATGTCTATTTTGCTGTCATGACAGTATGTGTTGGGTTCATTTTACTATTTTATATGACTGCAATAACAAAATTCCAATGGGTCATTTATGTATTTTAGGGTGTTAGTGACACAATTAACATTCTCTAGAGTGACTGTCGACCATGTCAAATATCACTCTTTTGCAGACAGCTGATCTCAGAAATGTATTTTTGAACAGGATCTTGCATGATATTGTTTACATTACTGTTTTCTGAAAAGACCAAAAGCCTCCTGCTGTCAGAATTGGACTTGCAGGCTCCTATACTGTGGGGTCAGGCAGCCTGTGGTTTAGCCTATTTTGGGCAAAACTAGCAAGGTCTAGGTGTTGTTGTATGTTTTCTGGCCTGCACTCCATTTTCAGGATTTTGTGCTGCATATAGCAACCACAGAGAAGATGAAGAAGCTACCTATATATTTATTTATTTATGTTTTTAATCCAAACCCCCATTTGAAAACAACTGAAAAGGTTAGATAGGTGGTCTGATAGATTGCTAAAATATGCTTGCTAGAGTGCTGTTTCATTTTTGACCACGTACATTTGTTTTTGTGAATTTTTATATTTTTTTATTATTATTCTGGTTACACCATTTTGTGACAATTTTTGTATGGATATGGACATACTGTTTATGGTTGTTATTTTTAATGTGGGTCACATGATGAATTGTGTTATTGTTTCCTGCTTATATAAATTGGTGGCAGCATGCATCCTCTGGGGCCTCCTTTATAAAACTAATTGTGGATTTGGTTAGTACGTATTACGGAGCCACCATAAATAATAATGATAATTAAATGCATATACAGAGTATCAGGATTAAGCTAAAATGAAGCTATGATAAAGCCATGTTAAATTAATGTGTTTTTCGCAGTTTTTTAAAGTATTCCTAAAGTATTAGCCTGGCAAATTCCTATTGGCTTGCTATTCCAGATTTTAGGTGCATAGTAGCAGAAGTGTGCCTCACCACTTCTTTTAAGTTTAGCTCTTGGAATAATAAGCAGACACTCATTTTAAGATCTAAGGTTGAAGCACTGAGGATTTAGCCAGTCACCTTACCAACAAGCCATTCACCACATGCAGTACTGTCACATCTGCCAAAGCCACTTTGATTGAAAATAAATGAATCGTGGTTTGACTCAGGCCACTGAGACCTGACATTTGTCAGCCACATCTTGGCAGCACAGATGACTGGTACATTAATGAAAAACCACTGCTCACAGTTAACAAAAGCAGCTTCATTCTCACAAGGTACCCTTATTGCAATATGAGTGCAGTAAAATTCTCCCATTACATTAGAAGGACCGTACACTGCCGTAAATTGCATTTTTATGTTGGCAAAAAATGTGTTATGTTTTATGTATTTGACCAACACCATATGAAAACTGGATGTAGTACCGGTCGATTAATGGCTTTAAGCATTTGATCATGCCAAAGTGAAACTTGGCTGAGCTATTGTTGACCTGTCGTCTAGCAAGTAGCCAATATAATCTGACAACAAAAAAAGGTCTTCAGCTTTAACTTGGTAGCATTGGCCCTCTTACAGAGGAACTAAAATTATGAGAGTGCATCATATTCATCACTTTTGGGGTTTAATATGTGTGTCACATTAATGCACAATATAACAACAGCTCTCTAATAAAATTATCAAGTCATCATTTAGCTGGTTTGACTGCATTTGCCTACTTGATCAAGGCGTCGTCATATTCCAGTTTCTTTGAAATGTTGTGTACATGTGGGTCAGTATTGCTGAAAATATATACCTGTTCCCTCGTCAAGTTTACTTTTATAAATCCTGACGTTTGCATGAAAGGTTGCACATGTACATTTCAAGCCTCTTTTTGTGTGTATGCAAGCTTTATAAATGAGGCACCTCATGCCCAAACTTAGGAGCAATTAAAACAAACTAATCATAGGGTTTCGGCAATATGTTTCTGGCAGTTGTTTCCATTTGGCTATTCTGTGAATCTAACTAATGCTTGCTCTTTAAATTTAATTTCAGTCTGCTCCATGTGCCATTTTCTCCCCTGATCATCTTTTTTTTCTCAGTTTTCCTCTGTGCAAAATGTTTAAAATAGTAACAAGAGAATAACTATACAGTATTTGGCTGCATGGTTATTGGGAAAGACTCATTAGAGTCTGAAGCTAAGAAAGCAGTCTTGAGAGGCTTTAATGTTTGAATTTTGGACTTTCTAAAAGGAAAGAAACAGATGGTAAAGATAAGCAGCAAAACCTCATCTACACACATTTAAATTATAGGTGGAGCCACACATATAGTGTCACACACGTGCGCTTGGGAGTCAAGCAAAGGGACCAAAAAACACCACTTTTCTTTCTGTAGGCCAAACACGAGAAATCCTTCCTGTTCCGCCCCTGAGGACGTCACTTTCTGTGAACCACGTATAAAAACCCGTCATCCTCCATACTTAAACAGTTCTGTGTTTTGGACTCTAACCTGTACACATTGTATGCTACTTTAAAGCCTTTTGCAGCCATGGAAACTATACGGGTGGCTGCCCCAAACCTTCGTTGTGTGTCCGGCTATTTCTTTCACAAAAGACGTATTAACTTATAAGACCTGCTTCGAGGAAATAGTTTGTATTAAAGACAAAGTTTTAGTCCTTAAATTATATTTTTAATGTAGGTTCCAGACGTGTCAAGATAGGCCAGAAAGATTGTGCCAATCACTGGTCTTAAAATCACTGCAGTGGGAGAGGGGAGTTCAGAATAGAGTTAGTATTTTACAGTTACCTTTATTTTTATTGCTTCTTATTATTTTTAACATGTGTTAGTTGTTTCTTTTTGTTCACATAAGAAAATGTTTTGTGCACATGAGGAATTACTGAAAAAAAGAATCCTTCATACCAGCTGTTTCCTCCCTGGTCTTCCAGGATCAATGTGGCTTTTTGCAAAATCAGACATCAATTATAGTCCATTTTTGTTTCTCTGGTATTGTAAAATTAGCGATATGATTTAAATATTTTCAAAATATGTGCGTTTCAGAGACATTATACTGAGTGAGAATATGGAGTCAAGGGAGAAGACATTAGGTATAATTTCTACAAAGTGTAAATCAAAAAGCTAATGGATTATATTGCTTGGGTTCACCCATTGGCCTTAGCAGAAGAATCTTTGATTTGGCCCTGGTTCCATATAAACAGGAAGAAAAGGATGCACCGCAGGGCTCATGTCATATAGATTTATGCTGTGTTACACTTGGGAATTTTATTCTGGTTAGATGCAATAACTTGGCCTTCAAGCACACAATAAAATATTGGCTTAACTCAGTCTGTCCTGTGAATACTAGCCAGTACTTCCTCTTAAATGTTTCATCTCATTTCATATGTATTAAGCAACAACGCATCATACCAGTTACAGTTTTTGTCCATTACAATTATATTTTCTTAAAGGTGATTGTTTTCTCTGGTTCAAAAATGAATTATTTGCTGAATAATTGGTTTAGTACAGTATCGTGGTTTCATGAACACTCTCAAAATGCATACAAGTGATTTCTTTCACTGCTTCACAATCTAATCTGCCATTTTCAAAATATACTGGTTAGTAATCTTTTTATTTGGTATTGACCCAACAATGCTTGTTCCCAGTCTTTCCAAGAGGACCTGGATAACAGGCATTTGGATTTGAGGGCAAAAGGGTGGGAATTGCATATAATCTGTAAACTTTTATAAAACTGGTGAATGTCTTTAATGAATGTCATTCAAGGAAAAGTTTTGGAATATTTTCTCTTCTTGTTGCCAAATGTCCTCCAAGTACAAGCAAGTGAACCTGGGCATGACCACTGCCATACACGTGTGCTTGGGAAGCAGTCGATGGGCTTAACTGGGCATAAAGTGGTGAGTCAAGGGTTGGCGCTATGCACTAACGTCTTCTCTTCTTCCTCTGAAGATCACCAGAAGGCAAGACGAACTAAGCCCTAACTCATTCCACTCCAGACCATGCCCTCCTGCTATCCTCACGTCCACCTTTTCCTTCTTGGACCCACCTCTTCCTTTCCACCACCTATAAAAACCCAGCCTCTATCCTTTTGCTTCAGTCCCATTTTTGGACACAGTATTTTGTGACTACTCTGTTCCCACTATAATATATGGAGTGGATCCCATATTTGTTTTTCTGTATTTACACCACCTACTCTATAAAGTCAGTGGCAGTGCGCTCTTATATTATTCAGAACAAGTGTCCATATTTTATAAGAACATGAGAAGTCTCTAATTTTTGTTCCTCCCTTTTCTGTCATATTCATAACCTATGAAATGCTTAAATGCAGAAACAAGCACTTTGTGATCTTTCTGTAACTCACCAAATAAATGAATAATAAAGAGGGATATTCCCTAACTGCTGATGCCACTTTCCCACATTTTCACACTGATTGGTCATTTGATTATTTTTAGTTTTGACATGAAATTAAGTGTGGTCTCAAATCGAAAAATGCAATTCGCACAGAGGTATCGTTAGGTGAAATGCAATACACCTACTTTTCTTTTAGTTATGACATGTTATCTATAAATATGAATAAAAATGCAATGTGTTTTTGTATTACATTTTAAACTGACACAAAAATCGTGTGTGGTAGTGAAAAACAATCGATCATTTGCTTGATATGTGTTTAATTATGACATGATAAAACCATACCAAAATTAAATGGCCCACTTGTAAATGTATTGCATTTCAACATAGTTAACACACTGAATTGTTTTTAATTTTGGCACAAATAATCTTGCATACTAGTTTATATTTAAAACTACATAATAAATGGCAATGCTTGCCCCCTGCACATGACCTTTTCCGATTTGCCTGATTTAATTTCAGAATCTGTTCTGTACTAATTTGTTTGGTGAGGATCACAAACCAGAAATTAATGTAACTCCACTGCACTGGCTGTGTAAATTAAGTCCATGAGTTTCTCCAAATACGTCTACAATATACATGAGCATTTTCCCACCCTAGGCAAGGTCCCAACTAACCTTCCTAGATTATCAAATAGTTTGCTAGAATGTCTCTGAGGCTTCCTGGAAATCATTTTCCGTGGCATCTTAAAAACTCGCCCACAATTAGGCCTGCAAAATTTCTCGTCCCCATTACCCACATACTAACATTATATGAAAGATCTCTTTCTCCAGCTTGATTGCCACTCTTAGCATAAGTGGTCATTAAAGGGGGCTGTAGCAGCCATAACATAACAACACTTTCTGGGTAATTTGACTGTTGAGATTTTAGGCAAGATCAGCTTAGCCAGCCTCTTTCAAAATAATGTTCAGAGCCAGGCATTTCAAATACACCTTCATTACCTGTTAACATTGTCCTGTGTCTTTCCCTGGTTGATTGAGCTAAGTCACCACCAAGAGCTGATCATTGAACGGTGTGATAAGAATGAGTTGGAGACATCATAAAGATTTGGGGCAGCCACCCGTATAATTGAATCGGCTGCAAAAGTTGTTGTAAATAGCACGATGTGCTCAGTTCGGAGTCCAGAACAGAACTGCCTGTACTGAGGCAAGATGGCAGTTTTAAAGGGCTGGAAGGGAAGTGATGTCATCTATGCCGGAACTGGGAGTGGGGTCCTTGTTCCCGGAAGTGACGTCATCCTTGGGGCAGGCAACAGGCGGGATTTCCCAGAAAAGGTCTGCAAGGGACTGAGAGAGATAGTCACTACACTCCGCCACCCCCTGGCCTGGCGTAGAATTACTAGTGTTTAGGCCCTTCAGCTGGTTCCCATGCGCACGTGTGTGACAACGGGTTAGCAGAATATTTTTCCTAGGATGTCTATAACATATAGTCTTTGATGACATGACATGTTGATCATGGAGTTTTAGCCAAGAAGCTCTGGTACTAGATACGCTTATTATTCTCCTTTAAAAACACATTTTATAATATAACATGTGATGCCATACTTTCAATAATATCTGTTAAATTTGTATCTTTGTGGGCAATAGAGCACTAAGGAAACTCCATATCCATGGTTATTTTATGACTGAAGTGCATTTCATTATGAAGGGGGACTTGAGGAGCTGACTCTCACAACAAGATAATGGAAAGTTAGTCAACACATTTTTATATGAAGAATTGCACAAATGATCATCGGGTCCAAAAGTGTTTTTCCAGGTAGCCCCTAGACGTTTTAAAAGGAAATGAGAAATGTTTCCCATACTATAAATAAAAGTAACTGAAATAAACAAAAGGCAAAAATATTACATTAATAAATAAAATAATAACTGCAATAAAGTTAACAAAACTATACTTTACAATACAGTTTGGCTGCATACAATGGTAAAGTGTTTTTTTTTGTGTGTGTGTGTTCATTCTATGCTATTAGCAATACAGAAAAATGCAGATCAGCTGACGCCTTTTAAGGCTGTCTTTGTGTGGAAAGATGTCTTTGTCATTTACATTCATATTTTCGTCACTATTAATCATAATATTTTCAAACTTGTCACTTGACTCGCATGTTTCATACGTCAATGTGAGGGTGGATCAGACAAGTGTCTAAAGTGCTGTACTTACAAGTCTGAGAAGAATATCTGGCAAAAAAACAAATCTAACCAGAAAGAGAGAGGGAAGAAGAATTTGTGACACACCTGCAAATTACCTCCCTGTCCTTGTGCTGATTTACTAGCCAGAAACAGAAAGTCAAAAAAATAAAAAAAAACACTTTAAACTACCAGTTTCAAAATTGCAACTGTTGATGTGCTTTTTCCATGAAGGCAAACAATGGAAAATATAAAGAAAAACAGAATTAATTAAATGCAGATTATGAGATGTTCTAATAAAATATAATTCTGTCTTTCTTTACTCATATATGAAGCATTTTACACAGTCTGCTCCAAACCATCCCTATTATTAAATGTCACTCAATACTTTGAAGATTTAATTCCTTGTTTTACTCTGGGAAAGTTACTTTTAAAATAAACTCAGCACACACGTGCAACACTGCAAAGTCAGTGTTTTGCACATCCTTTTGAAAAATGTTTGCTTCTTGCACTGCACCCATACAATATATTCCACTCATTTGTTTCAACAGAGGCATGACTAAATTTCTATGACTCTGTATTATTGTTTTATCATTTTACCAGTTGCTCCAAGTCAGTGTTTGCTAGGAAACAGATGCTATGTGGCTATGTTTAAGGGGTTTGGAAAATATTTTGTTATGCACTATCTATTTGATTCTGGTCAGCGCTTTTGAGCTTTGTTTTCTAAGCATTTTGTTAACTTTTATAATGATGTTGGTAAATCGTTTTGACCTTGATTTTGGATCATCCATTTCCTGGGTAATTTCACTGATCTATTTGTGCATTTTTTTCAGCCCTGGCATAATGCTGTTCTTTTCTGTTGGTCTTCAAGGCCCAGAAGAAGCAAAAAAAAAAAAGAAAAGAAAAAAGAAACACACATACATTCAAATCTGCACCTAGGATTTTGGCCGCCCCACCAATCTTCTGTGCATGGAATCTTCCTTAGAGCATCCATTTCTGGTGCACTGTTTGCAAAGTTTTGGAGTAATGTCCCTGCCTACCCACAAGGGCATGTGGAAGTTCTCTGTGTGTGGACATATTTTTCTAAGTTTGCTTCTGTCACTGTATTCTGCCACCCTTGTTTCAAATTACTAGCCTAGCAGCATTATAAAATAAACATACAAATAATGAAAGAGTTCCATCCTTCCAACAATTTTTCATTTAATTTAATCAAGTTTTGTTATTGTGGGGTAGACAGAGTCTATCTTACAATATTTAATGCATGACAGGAGCCACCAAGGGTCTTGATCTATCACAGGGAACACTTGTACAGACCCACACTCACACTCAATGGCATATTATAATCATCAACTAACTAACTAACTAACGAAATGGATGTCTGTAGGGAAGGGGAGGAAAACAAAGTACTTTGAGAAAACCATCAGATGGCCATAGGAGGAACATGCAGATTTGTCACTGATAATGGCCATGACTTGATCCCAGTCTCCACCACGGCTAAATATGTTGCCACCATGCTAGCACACAGAGTCAAAAAATATACAAACAGTCTGAAATGCTTCTACTGCATGTCCCACTTTCTAAATACATTTTAAAAAATATAATATACAGTTAATCATCTTAAAATTCCTCTGAATAGTAAACTGAAATTACAAACCTAATGGAAAGTTTTATATAACAAACCGAACAAAAGTATAACAAATAATGTTTTATTTCTAAAAAAAATAATAAAAATGGTTGGTATGTTTAGGTCTGAAACTTTATAATCATAAAAATTGTATAATGTATTGTTCCTTTAAGCAGGCTTCAAAATGCTATTTTCTTTTGACAGTTTTAAATGCATGCGACTTACATATACACACATATCCATTATTTATTCAGATAAACATTTAATATTAAGATATTACAAACTGAGATTTTAATACTTTACTCTGCACGTTTTCCAACTTTTTTTCCATCATCTTTTGGGTGGACCTAAAGCATGATGTAAATGAAGCTGAACATTTACTCAGAGTGTTTGTGTGTGGAAAGAGTGAATGCTGAGGCAACAGTGATCAAAACCTCATTCCTGTCATGTACCCGAATGTCCCTTTTAGTAATCACTTTTTGCCATAATTCCTTAAGTAAACAATGCTCAGAAAGATACCACACAGGGGGTCTTGCTGCAAATGGCACGCATCCTTGGACTATTAATGTCTGCCGGCCTTTTGAAGTGAAAAGGCTTTTATACAACTTGTAAGCGCAGTGTCAAGTCACCTGCTGGGAGAGACACAAACTGTGCAGCTGTCAAGACCCTCTGCTCTGAAGGCATTTCATTAGCATAGGTTAACATCTGGAACTAACACTGACCTTAAAACCACAGGAGGTTCCAAAAGGGAAAGAGCATTTGTCTTGTCTTCCATCAGTCTGATTAATATTACTTTCAGTCAGAAAAACATTAATATAAGACTTTTTTTAGGATGAAAAGGACCATATTTTAATCTGATTTTCCCTAGAGAGAGTTTTAAGTGGATGATTCCCCATTCTTCTACATGGACCTCAAAGCTTAATTCATAAGAGCAGTCCTGTCATAAAATTAATTTCCTTTCTAGGAATATTATCTACTTTCAATGTGAAAATACAGGGTGGTTCAGGGAAATTGGAAATTTTCAATTAACTGTCAATGCACGAATAAACACATTACAAAATAAATTGAATGATGAAATGTATTGTACAGGATATGCAATAATAATGGTAATCCATATGCATTTTATGTTTTGAAGAAAACATCATGAAGGTGTTCTCCATTTCTCTGTACACATTCTGCATTGCTTGACAACATGTCAAGAGGAATGCCAGTGATTTCCTCTTCAATCCTCCTTTTTAGTTCAGCAATGGTTGCAGTATGTGTGCAGTACACTTGGCTTTTAAGATGTCCTGACAGAAAAAAATCAAAAACAATGAGGTCTGGGAATCTCGAAGGCCATGGAATGTCACCATTGCGTGAAACGACGCGCCTTCCAGACAATCGTCGAATAGTTGCCATCAATTGTTGGGCAGTATGTGAAGTAGCTCCAACTTGTCTGAGCAGATGGGACATGATCGTAACGTTCTAACTGGTAATGACGCCGAAATTCCCTTTGCTCAGTAGTCACACTATCACCATTCTTATAAAAGGCTTTCACAGTGAATGCTCTTTGCGCACCACTCCACTGCTCCAGTAAAACTAATGGCAAGGGGTTCTAAATGAGGTTACATTGGTCTTAAACAACTACCGACTCCCCAGGGTCGCCAACACCTAGTTTCAAAATTTCCCTTTTCTCTGTGCCACCCTGTATATGTGCCCAGTACAATCCCGAATACAACACAATGCAGATCCCCAAGAATAGCATCAGAAGTCCATGAGAAAGGTGCTATATATGTGCAATGTATTATTTTATTATTAAGATTTAAATTTGTCTTATTGTTCATTATGGATTACTTGAATATCAACTACTCTAATGGCCATAGTTTAGAAGAAGCTTTGAACATTTTGCTTTCTTTTTCTTTCCATTTCAGTTTCTGGCCACACTGCATTCCTGCCATTGAGTCAGCCTACTGACCCCCTAAGCATAGACTACAGACTTGAAGACTTCTGTGATGGAGTGAGCATTGTGCAAGAAACAAGTGTTACTGTATTTTACTGTTGAATTCAGCAAGAAGTTATTTATTGACACATATTGCACATATTGTTTATAGAGCAGAAGAGTGCTTTTACTGTTGGAAAACCAACAACTGACTGATGTAAATGTCATCATCCATGTAGACTTACAAAATAAAACAAAACCATAATTTGTTCTCATATTACCTTGCCAGATCACTGATGGTGTTTTTCGAGTGGTAGAATCAAGTACCTGAGCACTGTGCAGAATTACTGTAAGAAACCAAGTTGGAGGTCATAGCCATAGACCTAAGTAAATGGGCAGCTAGAATTTAATCTTATGGGCAAATGAGAATTCAGTACATTACAGGTCCTCCTATTCAGGGAGGTTTCAGAGTCATGGTGGGAAAGGATGGGAAAAGCAGAAGCAGTATTTATATTGATTTTACATATTGTCAACTGAATGCTCCTGAGGACTGCTAAACTAAAGGCAATAGTCCATTAAGAGAAGAAGGCAGATGAAAAAACACAAGGCAGCTGATGCTTGAGGGGGTAGTTTAGCGTCTCAGTTAAATACAACAGTGTGGTTGCCATTGGGTTTTCAGTAGGCAGACTGCATCAAGATGGGTAAGAAGGACCGTAGAAACCAAGCTGCTTGTCAGCTTAGACAAACAAGATTCAATAGCTTCTGGTTTAACAGAGGACCAGCAGACCATGTAATCAAGATGATGTGGTGGGGTGTGACCACTGGTTATTGAGTAGATTCCAGTTAAAAATACAATATACCAATTTAAGACATTCTCAGATTTAAGACGCACCACCCCACCCTCATTTGAATAAAAATTTTTAAGGGAAAAAAAAAGCGACATAATGTTTAGCTGTCCATGTACTATCAGAAGGGGAAGCATCTTCTGGGGAAGCTATAAAAGCAACCAATGCATAATTGTGGAGCAGGGAGTCATAGATAGAGCACTTACTGCAAACACTGACCTAGCCTTGGGAGCCTGCCCCATGGAAGGCCTCGGACAGGATCTTAGCTTGGATAAGCTCATGGATGGTGGATAACATGGCAGATAGTGCTGCTTCTGGCCCCAAGTGAGCAGTATGAGGAACAGTCGGTGGAATGAATGTGGAGATTTTGGACAAGAGAAAAAGGAGCACAGGAAAGAGCTGCAGAAGGCCAGGGCGGTGTCCAAGGTGGTGGAGGACACAGCAGTTGCAGCCACATAAGAACAATGGGCCTTGTAAGGGCTATAAGTTATTTTAAGGCCAATTCCATTCTCCAGTCTTTTACATTATATTTAAAATAAAGTATACCATTAATTAAACAATAACACTGGCATACAATAAACAGGAGATACATACTATTTCATTTCGTTCAGCTTCTTCATTTATTCCAACAGCTCCGTGCTTTCCCTTCACAAGCCTACATGAACTTACTTTGTGTTTTAGTTTAGCAGCAGAAGATCAAATTCTGAGCATCAGGGCATTTTTGCTTTCTTATATTGTTGGTGTTTAAATGTATGATCAATAGTTCTTCCCCTAATAAGCAAGATGTTTGAGGTACGACACTTAAATGCCTTGAATTTAAGATACATTTTGAAAACATGAAAAAATTATAGGAGAGGAAGAGGAGGTTAGGAGCACGCACTGATACAGTGCATTGCCGCACCCATCACATTATAAATTGAAAATAACATTCAATTCAACATAATAATAATAGATTGGGTGGTAAAAAATCAAAGTGTTGGCTGGAGAGACCAAACAGACCCAATTGGGCAGCCGTTATGGGAATGCCGACTGTGTGGCTCTGGATAAGCATAACAGCTTTTCCCTCCTAGATTTAGAGTCTGTTCAAGACCTCATCAGCAATGGTGATTGTGGCTGAGAGGTGTTTGATACCAGCCATCAGTGTAACAGTAGTGTATGGATGTGAATAATGAGGAAAGGCTTAAGGTTTAAAAAAATATCTTCTAAGTGATATTAACACATCCTGGAGTGACCAGAATGTGTGGTGCAGGATGTTAGAAATCCCATTCCCCAGCCTTCTGTAATACAAATTATGGGACTGTACCCAACAGCAAAACCCTGGATTTGGGAAGACTAATATGTATTTAATTACTGGAGTGATGGATATATGCTGTATAAAGTATATAATGGATATACAGTATGTACAATTAAAAAAATCATTAAACATCTGAGCTTTTGTTGAATATTTTAAATAATAAAGCTTATGTATAAAATGTATTTGGAAAGAACATTAAATTAATGTTAATAAAACAACATCATCTTTATATAGATTTTTCCATATTAAGCTGAATTTTACATTTGGATTTCTGTAACAATCAAGAGCAGAATGTTGGTGAGTACATTTCCCGCTAACAGCAGTTGAATCCTGTGTTTAATTCTGAGCTGAAATTACTTTATATGCCATTCTCATGGGTTTCCGTGATGAATTCAGGTTTACTTCCACATTTTAAAGCTGTCCACATGTGCAGGAGAAAATTAGGGTCAGAAATATTTAAATTAAGGATCTACCAATTTAGAAGATGGGTGGGTAGGCATTTTTACCTTACACTTCATTGGTGTTTGTTACTGTCAGGCATAGTTATGGCCACACTGTATTAGATGAAATAGGTAACCAAAATGAATGAATGATAGTTATTATTAAAACAAAAAGGTGTGTTTAAAGGTGACAAGACTGAAAAATAACTGTTGAAGTCTTTTTTATGATTTCATTTGATACCAAAAATAAAAGAAACAGTACAAAGCATTCCAAACAAAATGTACTTTACCCTTGTTATGGTTGGCCCACTGGTGCTTTCTCTGTCATCAGAAGAATGTAATATTTGTATTTGAATAAACCTTTCTCACTTAAGGGAGAAAGTTTCCAAGAGTCGTGAATGCATTTTGCATGTGGAAACATTAGAGTCTTCAATTTACTGTAGTAATAATTCAGTGATTACTGACAGAATAATAAAATCACAAAAGGAAAACCAATACTGGAATCCGTACCTCCTGGGGAGCGACAGTGGTGCCAGGTTTTCATTGCAAATGATCTGTCAATTAGTGGAAAAAGTATATTTATTAATGAATACTTTCTTCATATTTTCTTGTTCTTGCAGGTGCAGAGGGTATTTAAAATGATTTTGCTATCTGTTTTGCATTTCTAGAAAATATTTTAAAAATTAAACTGAATTCAAGACATTCATTGAAAGATTTTCAGACTTTCTGACTTGCTTGATAAGTGCACTTTGCACAACCCCATTCTGTTATAGGCACATTTTTCTACCTTTAGATTGTTTTTTTAAACTACAACTGTATATGAAAAGTTAAAGAATTAATCACTTTTGTTGATGACGGTAATAACAGTAATGAATCCAGGTATTCCAGTAATTTGGTCTTTTTTTTTTTTACAACTGGAAGTATTTTCATTTTATTTAACAGAATTTTCATTTTAACAAAATTAGAAATTTAGCAATGTATATAATACTTTACCAATATAAGTTAAAGTCCTTTCCTGGTTATTTAGTACAAGACTTTTGTAATAGTGAGAACAGAATTATATTCAGGTTGTTGGCACTTTGGGTTATCATTATTTAGCTACCTTCTTCTGTTATTTTTCTTTTATATTCAGTCTAGGAGTCAGTTACTTAATTTCCTTCAGAACCTGCGTGGATGTTTCCAATTCCAAGGGACTTCCTGTCAGTCTTGAGGGATCTGTGCAATGCAATAGATATAGTATCTTAACTCCTCCTGGAGAGGAAGCAGAGCAAGCTCTTAGGCATCAAGAGCACTCAAGCAACTTAAAAGTGAATCTAATAAGGAAGATTACAGGTCAGTTGTGAAGAAAAATATGCTTAGATGTCAATTCCAGCACAATTTCTTTGCAAGTTGTATTAAATGGCCAATCTAAATAAATCTGCAATGAGCCTTTGGAGGTGTGTGTGTGTGTGTGGCTCATGATGGCCTGACCTCTCATCCATGTGTTGGATTCTGTTTTTAAAAACTGGGGAATACCTCAGTGGAATCTATGCATGCTCTAAATAGTCTGGTGTTTTGAGAAACATTTACCATTTAGTATTAAGGTTTTTTAGCCAAGGATTTATCCTAACTATTCTCACAAAGTTTTTCTTGCAGAAAGCCCTGGAGATAGTGGATCTGAAAACATTGTTTCTATTTGTTTCTCGTAGATTTCTTTAATTTATTTAGAGCTGAAACCTAATCTTACATCAGTGCTAGGATTTTGCTGTGCCTCATTGCTGTTTACATTTTTCTTTGAATTTCTTATTACAACATCCTCATCTGCATTTGTCTTATTTACATTGTATCCTCTTTTTATATTTTCCTCCAAGTCTCTTACCATGTATTGTGTTTTATGTTTGCACTAGTAAGTCTTTTATTCAATTACTGATCTGAAGTACTGCATTCATTAGAGCTGCAGTCACCTGAGAGAGTTATTTAAGGCACCTGCTGTAACAGCTGCTTTGTTGTGGTATTATTCTTTCATATTTAATGTTGTAAGATGTAGCATATTCTGGATCTTTAAATCTTAATTCTATGCTTATTATTTGATTACATATTTTTGTTTTCCCACTTGATTTATGTTGTTGAAGTTTGTTCTCTTGTGTATTTGTTACTGTCATGAATTGGGAGTTCCAAAAGCACACAGTCCCATAAGTACTTCCAATAATGCTCACAAGAGAGGGGCAAACTGGCAAACCCCAGATAGACAAAACAGGCACACACAAACTCTTTATAAAAAGAAAAGATTTATTCCTCAAAAAAAAAGACTTCCAATCAATATGAATCCCTATGGAGTACAAAGGCAAAATTGGAATTACAATACAGTAATCCAAATAGAGATATTAAAGAGTGGTGAAAAGACAACAAAAAAAAAAGTTAAAAAACTCAAAAAATAAATGCACCAAAACTCCGAAACACATTCACAATGAACCACCAGGAGCTAAGGGAGATCATATTTATAGGGCAGAGGGCAGTTCCTAGCGGTGACTGATAGGTGGTCCCATCTCTTTAATAATAAAATAAATAATAAATAAAATTAACATTAACATAGAAAAAAAAGCATAAAAAGACAAGAAAAACAACTCTGAAGAATCTGGCTGAAACATGGCAGTTACCTTGTTGTTTATGATAATTTGTTTATAATTGGAATTTGTTTAGCTAAAAAGTTTTAAATTCATTTTTGTTTATTTTTATTTACTCTGTTTAATCTAAATGAAGGTGAATAACATAACATCCTCTTTATACAAATGTTTTTATAAAGAAAAACAACTTGGGGAGTTGTTTATGATCATTTTTTTTACTTGTAATTTATTTAGCCAAAGTTTTAGCTAATTAAATTATAAGTAGAAAAAATTATCATAAACAACACATTATTTTGCAAATTAAGCACGTATACTGTCATTACAAAAAAAATCTGCTTAAAGAAGCTTTCAATTTCATTTTTTTTTTTTTTTTGATAATGTTGGAATTTTGGAATTGGACATTAACTGTTACAATTTAGGCTTTAGGTTTTTGTCCCCCTACCCACACCTCCCTACATGAGATTTTATTGTTAACAGATTGTTTAGATTTGGGATTTTTTTCTTCTTTTTTATATATATTTCAGGGACTGAATCAAGAAGATTTCTTACCTTCCTTTTATGATTTCAATGAATTTGGGTTGTCCTTCAAGTATGTTTGTTACTTTTTTTTAGCTCCTTTTGGTAGTTAACTGTTTACATTAAGTTATTTTAATTAAATATAAGGGTCCATATAGCTCACAGCCTTTTCCTTCCACGAGCGCTCAAAAATCATAACATAACAATCATAACAAGTTGTGATGGGCAAGGATTTTTTTTTTGTGCTGATTTAAGCCTTCTATTTGGGAATACATCATAACAGAGCTTTCCCAAGAAGTGCCCTTATTGTCCAGAAACCTTGTTTAGTATGATGGTAGTTTAGTATATGTTCCACTTCTGATCACAGCACTGAACTGAGTTCTCAGAGGTGATCAATATTGTAGAAATGGCTCTATACAATTTCCCACATTTGCTCTTCTCTCATCATATCACACATCACACATTTGCTGTCAATGTATTTTTGTCTTCACTGGGTAGTTATTTGAAAGAAAATAATGTAAACTATCCATCCATCCATTATCCAACCCGCTATATCCTAACTACAGGGATATCACTCAAAGGGCTCTGCTGGAACCATTACCAGCCAACACAGGGTGCAAGGCAGGAAACAAACCCCGGGCAGGGTGCACACACACACACACACACACCAAGCACACACTAGTGACAATTTAGGATCACCAATGCACCTAACCTGCATGGCTTTGGACTGTGGGAGGAAACCAGAGTACCCGGAGAAACCCCACGCAGACACGGGGAGAACATGCTAACTCCACGCAGGGAGGACCCGGCAAGCGAACCCGGGCCTCCTAACTGTGAGGCAGCAACGCTACCCACTGCGTCACCATGCCGCCCTAATGTAAATTAGTGTTCTATTATTTTCCTACAAAAATGAAGACTCTGAACAAACTGTAACTTTTCGATATATTGTATATTGTTACCATTACTTTCGGTCTGGTTATCCTGATGAGTGTCACAGTAGCAGCACACTAAACTAGGGCTACCCTCAAAATATTTCTTACAACTCCTCCTCAGGAATACCCAGACACTTAGATGCCAGGTGAGAGATGTAATCCCTTTGGTGTGTGTTCTAAGGCTGTGCCAGGCCTTCTCCCTCCCAGTGGGCAATGCCTTGTACACATCCTGTGGGAGACAAGCAAGAGGCATTCTAACTAAATGCCTAGATGTCATTGCTGGTTTCTTACAATTTGAAGAAGCAACATTTTCCTCTGGCATCCTCCTGTATAGTCAAGTTCCTCATGGAGAGTGAACCTTGCACCCTGTTTAGATACCTCATTTTGGATGATTCATGCTAATTATCTTAACCTTTTTCAGTCACTAACCAGAGCTTATAAGTATAAATGAGGAAGGGGATATAGGCTTTCAATAATATACTGTAGCATGTTGTCTCTGTGCAAATTCAGAGCTGCAGTTGCAAAAAGGATGAATATTTTGTCCCTCCTATAGTTTTGGTTTTGACATTGGTAATTTAATAGTAAATCGGTACAGAAATATTTTCAGATCACACAAAAGCATTCTTAATTCATTTTCAAATCAAAATCTGACAGAAAACGTAAACAAAATATGTATTTGTGGTTGCATAATTGTTCAAGACTCTGTATACAAGCAGCTTTCACTGATGCTGCTATACCTCTTGTCTAGCAATAACATCTTACGTCAGACCTGTGGTATCCTAATGAAAATCAGAAATACATCACATGAGACTGGTTGATTTTGAGCCTGTGATTCAAGTTCCTGGTGAATATTTGTATTCTTGTGAATACTTCATTGTTTAGAATTCAATATCTCAAATATGATAAATGTTTTATCCCTCAAACTCAGAATTACTTCTCCATGCTTTGACCATGTTCACTCGAAACACATCATTGACTTCTGCTTTTGCAATCACCTTCACTGATCTTATCACTGCAGTAGTTGAGTACTTTTTGCATGGCTACAAGTAAGATACCACTAACTGCCATAAAGAGAAAATCACTAAATTTTAAAGAGAGGAATAAATTGTTTTTCTGAATCAATGCCTAAGACTAAGCCTAAAGGAACAGATACAAAAGCGAATGAAAAACTGCATTCTGTAATCAAGTAGATCCCCTGGGAAGGTAAACTATAAGAGATGGGTTAAGACATGCAGCAAATGCAGAGGAACACCATTCTGGTGGCTCAAAGAGGATAGTGGCTAATGTGCCTAGGAACACTCTTCAGCTACCTGCTGTGAAGACAGAAGTAAACAGTGATGGTGTTCTTGCTCAGGAAGTAAATAGCTGTAAAGCAAACTGAATTGCAAGACCAAATTGGTTTATATAACTTCTTTGTTAACTGTTAGGATCTTAGCTGGGGGTTACAGGTATGATGAACTATCAAGAATCCTTTTTGTAATAATTATGCAAATTTTCATATGAAATTATTCTTTATGGTACATCTGAAATATAGGGTTGCATCTTGTGATTTTTTTCTACTAATCATGCTTGAATTTTCAACGTGGGACACACAAGTCTTTCTTAATTTTTTAGAAGTTATTGCAAGACGTTTATGACAAGATGTGAGCTAAAATATAGAAAGCCTAATTAATTTGAATATTCATGTACGAAAGCTATTAAAAAATGGAAAGAGAAAAAAGGAAGATCTAATACTCAAATTAAGACTTCCATTATTTGTCCCTCTTTACTTCCAATTAGGAAAGGTCCATGCAAATCAGACATTTTGTCCATCCTACCTTAGGTGTTAGTGACGATTAAAGTAAAGGTGAACCCCACTTAATGGGGTTCAAAGCAGCTGCAGTTTTTTCCCCATTTAATTTCTTCAATAGAAATAAATTACCTGTTAATACTATTGATATCTCATAATCAATGAGAGACTACTGCATAAAGGGTTCTATGATCATATAGTTCTTTGAACCGGAAACAGGATGGAACAAGGCATATTCTTACTCTTTTAATTCAGTGTAATGCTGCTAGAGACTTCAAACTGAAACCTTTGCTATTTTTAATTGTTAATAGCATGTGAATCTTGAGGTATTTACGGTTACTCTTTTTGTTGAAATCCAAAGGCTTGCATCACTATGGCTTTTTTCTTAGACTGGTTCAAAATTTGTCTTGGTGTGGAAACATTCTGCAGAGCTTTTTTCATTTTTAATTAATAAACTGACTGCTGGACCATTATTTACTAGGATATGCTGCATTATAGGTCTATGCATAGATGATAAATATTGAATTCTATTGAAACTGTGTAAAAAATATAATGTATTAGGAAACATTTTTTATTATCAACAGTAATTCTAACAAAAATGTACTGTATAGAAACTGTTAATTACTTTTGTACCAGCAATATGACTATAAGCTTCAATATGAATGAGAGTCCTGGAAGCACCACACAGAGTGCAGGCTTAGAAGCACATGTTCCATAAATATAACATATTTCTTTCTTTTTGCTCTCCAAACTATTTTCTGCAAATTGCTGAACCTAAAAAAATTGAGGTGAAAGCAATACAGTAGTTAACTGAGACATGGCAGCAAAGCTCGACACCAAGTTGGCTGTGCCTATAATGGCTGTTGTGATATATGGCTGGCAGTTCATCCCAGCCAATACCCCCAAGCCGTCAGATGGAGCCCTCCCTGCGACGTGGAGATGCCCCAAATTCCTGCAGGGCATCATGGTATGTGGAGTTTTAATGCACAGCCCTGCTGGATAACGTCAGAGCCACCAGGGGATGCTGCAGGTAGGCCCAGAGACTTATATTTTCAATACAGTCCAGAAGTATGTCACAGTCATGAGGATGAAGGGCTGAAGGAAAAAAGGAGTTTCCTTCCGGATCAAGGACTACAAAGGACTGTGGGAGATCCCAGAAGGGCAAGCTGAGTTGGGAGGAAGGGAACAACGCGTCTGGGAGAGGAGGATTGATTATTGTTATTGTTCATTGTATTGATTTATGAGTATAGTGGAGTGGAGGGTACTTTATGCACTGTATTGTCCAAATAAAAATAATTATTGGACTTTTACCTGGTGTGTGGCGTCCAATCTGAGGGTTCAAGGGGATGACAGCACACTGTATACTCAGATACCAGTTATATTGTACATTGTGCGTGGACAGGCTTAACAAAATACGACTTAACTTGTACCTCGCATTCAAAGTGTTAATAATGTCATTCAAGTAACACGGGAAACAGCAGCTACTCTGATAACTTGGTAGCATCTGCAGACATTTGTGTTGGTCTCAATACAAAATTTGCAATGAAAAATTGGCAAAAAAAAAAGAATCGAGACATACCAATCTGCTTTTGTGATAATGTTTTTAGTAAATAAACTTAAAAAAATAAGAAAACTAACAAGCCGTATCATCTCATTACCAGCAAAAATGGGTTTCAAATTACAGACCTAAATGGAGTGAAAACTTGACATTCAGCACTTCAGACAGAAGAAGTTGGTCACTTCATGCCAGGTAAAAACCTGGCTATAACCACAAGTGGATGCTTCACTATGGGAAAACATTATTTCAATAGGCAGGAAATCATGCAGTGAAAAGTGGTGAACACATTTGTTTTTCAGAAACCTTGCATTATGCAGTTATAATATGAAATAAAATATATTGACTATTTAAACTTACAAGGATTTCCTTCAGTGCTTTTGTTTAAAACCACTTGCTTAGCTTGTCATTCCTTTTTGCTAACAACATAATCCAATGCTGGCTTTAAAGGTTTTAGCAGAAGAATACAACATGAAGGTTTAACTGTCACATTGCCTTGAGGGAGATAAGAATTTGACAGCAAGAATGTCTCATATTACAGAGAAAAATCATATAGAGTCATTAAAGAAAACAAAAACATTAACCAGAGACATTGTTTCTTGAAAAGTGACTACATGACTTGGAGGTATTTTATAAAGTATTCACTCATAACAAAATGTAAGTAATGGAGGATTGTTTTTTCATTGAAAAGTAAATTTATTCAACTTGCTGATATTGTGTTAGTTATTTAATAGGATAGAATAAAAAGACCCTTGTGCTGCTTTTAAAAGGAGCTCAAAGGAACTTTTTTGGGGTTTTTGAATGGTTCCTGTGACAAAGAAATAATATCCACCTTTTTATCTCTCTGGAAGTAATAGAAGCTGAACATAATAAATACATACCTGACTACAATCTGGCACAGTGTTTCTTCACAACTGGATTTTGCAATTTTATGTGCTGTTACCTATCCTTAATCCACAGACTTTTATCATTTGCTTTTACTTCCAAATTCTAGTCCAAAGTTCTATAAGCAAAGGTTTTTTAGTGTGCCAATGTGATCTGTAAGGGTTATTCTTACACATACTTTTATTTACATTGAGAATCTAAATTACAGGGTGAATATGACAGGTACACAAAATTAATAAAGTGTTACATAGCACTGAAGTTCTGATGTGCCATATTTGGTCATGATCAATATTATGGCCAGGGTCGTCAGGGCCGACAGCTATTTTAAGGTTTCCTAAGCAAGCAACCGCTGCAGTAATCATGCTTGTCAGAAAAACAATTGAACCCATGTTTGTAGGTTGCATGTTTAAAAAAAGATATAAAAATCAAACAACTGCATGGAACTTGAGAGCTTACCTATGGGTGGATGGAAGACATTGCTCCTGCCATGTTTTCTCACATTCTGCCAAAGAATGGACAAGTGCGGATCACAGGACACCCTGACTAAATCATGTTTTGGTCAAGTATTGTTCTCATTTGACTATTATATCATTATGAGTGTTAAAGCAATATTAAATAAGAGCAAGTATAATCTTCTGTTAGTGTTACTGATTCTTTTGATCACCACTGTACCACTAGGGAATGATATATATATATATATATATATATATATATATATATATATATATATATATATATATATATATATATATATATATATATATATATATATATATATATATATATATACTGTATATGGGTTTAGTAAAGAGTAAAGGCTGCAATCTCTAACGAACCTCTTCCCAGGGAGCATGCACCCCCTGCTGGATACAGGCTCTTTTTAGGCTTCACTAGCCAAATGGAACATAAAGAGAAGGCAATCCTTGCAGTTTCATTACAAATTTCATTACAACACAAGAAAGGGGTATACAAAATAGATTTTTTTCACTGTGTTTTAAAAACGATGTCTTCAGGGCAGTGGCCATCATTAGTGATACACACTTTGAGATGATTTCTGAATACTCGCATGACTCGTTCAGCCATTTCAAAGGGGATTGGCGATGATTTCATGGTGAATAGCGTTCTTGAGGGCTTCAAGGTTTTGAGGTCGGTGTGTGTATACCTTTAAATTGAGATAGCCACACAAGAAGAAATCACACTGAGAAATCACACATCATCTCCCACAAAATGTGCCTGGATATCTGAGCTGTATGAGCAGTTGCTCCAACCTGTTGAAACCAGGCATCCACCACATTAATTTCTTCCAGTTGACGCAGCAAAAAGTTCTCTAGCATTTCAATGTAATATTATGAAGTGACTGTGACCGTTGTTCCCCCCTCCTCAAAAAAGTAAAGTCCTACAATGCCAAATTCTGCAATGGCGCACCAAACTGTAATGCGCTCATTGTGCAGGGTCTCTAATGAAGTTCACAAGGGTTAGTTTCAACTCAATACCAAAAGTATTACTTATTGACATAATGTGCCTTGTCATTGAACATGACGATGGTATCTCGATGAATGGTTTGCAGAATGTTCGCCAAAAACTCTCTATAGCTCTCCCAGTCTCTCTCAGTAAGTTCCTGCACCACCATCGTTTTGTATGGATTGAAATTAAGGTCCTCATGCAAAATCCTCCTCAAAGATGTGTTGGAAATGCTTAAGGCAGAAGCATGTTTGCGCGCTGAACATCTAGAAGACTGCAAAATTGATGCCCTTCCAGCTTGGATATTTTCAGGCGTTCGTACACTCTGAGGACGGCCTGGAGATTTTCTATTCAATGTTGTACTCGTCTGTCTAAATTTAGCCACCCACTGAAGAATTGTTTTCCAATTTGGGACGTCAGTGTTAGGAAGAATGCTGAAGTGCATTCAGAAGTCGTATTGCGTAATGATGATGGATTTGTTGTTTTTGAAGAATACTTCAATGGTAAAAGCACGGTGTGCACTGGCATGTTGCTGGCTGAAAACTACAAGGGATCGATCGCCTATCAAAGGACCTCTGCCACAACCCACTCGGCTGTCTCTACCTCACGCAATGACCTTGAGAAATATGGTACTTCATTATGGATCATCCTGTATATGCTTCTAAAATATAAACAGAAATATCTTCCAGAATGTTATGTAACTTTCTCCACTCGCTTTAGCAACAAACTACTGTACATCTCCTGTATGCTCCTTAATGAAAACTTAATAGGGCAAGTTTGAAATGGCAGAGCAACACTGATGGATGTTCAGATTCAGATTTAAGTGCCACTTAATCTGATGCCAGTCCAAGTATTGAATCTCTAGTGAAAAATACAACAATCTCACCCAAGATTTTGTGTCAAGCCATGGATAGCTTAATAGATTTCAAAATAACAGCAGATTCCATAATATAGAAGCAAGGAATGATGTTGCTTAGGCATGTAGAAGAGAAGCAGGATTGCATCTCAGAAATGTTATAAAAAAATACAAGCCAAATAATTAACACAGCATATTACCTATTGAAAAGATCTGTTTGATTTGTTAGTAAATACCAGAAGAAAACACATATTTCACAAAAGGAAAATACAAGGGTAAGAAATAAAGACAAAAAGCATATTCTTATTATTTTTCCTTGAGTGTATTGTAGCAAAAGACTGCAAACTGAAACCTTTTTTCTAATATTCAAAAATGTAAATGTAAAGGCATTAGTAGACTACTCTTTTGGTTAAACTCCAAAGACTTGGATCACTACTGCATTTTTCTTAGACTGGTTCAAAATTTATCTTGACGTGGAAACATTCTACAGAGCTTTTTCATGCTGTTATTAATGCTTCTGGCAACCATGAACATTTAAAATTACTTTCTGTCTAAAATAAAGCCATATCTCTGTGTCCTAATATGACATCAATGACGCAAATTGTGTTTTAAGGGTGCGGCATGGGGTCATTGATGATTTAAAAGCCTATTATCTACAAAGAACATATGCACAATATTCCATTCCTTAGAGCGAACATTGCTACTGTGGACTGTCCCTTCTTTTTCTCTAGATTTGTGCACATAGCTATGTAGCTATGTAGCATAAAGGTTGTCAACTAGCTAGAAAAACACGTTTTTAAAAATGGAAGCAACTGTAAAGGAGAGACTGGCAAGATTCAAGATAATGTACTGTATATATTTTGGAAATCAAACACACTAAAGCATCTTATATATCACTAAGGCCTGGCACATGTGTCCACAGTTTCAATTTGGATCTGACAGTTTTCATTTTGAGTGACTGTTAGTGTGAGCATGACTGGGCCCTGTAACGGATCTGGACTTCACTCTATAAGGTTTAATCTCTTGGTGCATTTGCAGAATAGAGTCTTGTCCCTGTGACTCTGTAATTGAATTTGCACATTTAGGAAATTCATGGCAGGAAAGGAGTGTGAGGTTTTGTCTGTTTTTGCATGGGTATCTCCTGTGGTGGACTGTCATCACATCCAGGGCTGGCAGTAAATAGATGGATGGAACGAAGAAAAAAATGAAGCCAACAAAAAGATGACAGATTACATTATGAAACTTGACAAGCAGCATGAACTGAGGTTTTGGGCTAAAGATGTTTAAATTTCAAGAATCAAATCAATCAAGTGGAATACTTAAATATGTATAAAATCCAAAGCAATAAAAGCAACACGCTAAATCAACTTCAGAGTTAAAGGGGTCAAAGGCTAACCCAGTGAATATTAGGCAAAAGCAGCCTTGTCTGGGGTTACAATAGATTGCAGGGCCCACTCAAGAACAAATTAGGCCTGTCTGGATTTGCAGTTTAAACTAACACAGACGTCTTTGGGGGTGTGAGAGGAAAATGGGATTACTCAGAGGGGACATCACACAAAAAGAGAGAAAATGCACAAACTCTATACAGACAACAACTAAACAAAGGGTTTAAACCCAGGATGCTGGATCCATTAGAGAGTGTGTGCTATTCAGGAAAATTAGGACAGAAAAATAAAGCTGAAACCATAAATAAATAATCCATGCAGTCTTGATAACTCAATGCCATAAAAATGACACTTAAAATTATTACATCAACAATGGCAAGGTGAGAGAAGATGGACCCACATTCTTCTGAATTCGTGAAAGTAATTAAAATAATTGGAAATAAGTTGACCTGTCTGTGGTGGACTGGTGCCCTGCCTGGGGTTTGTTTCCTGACTTGCGCCCTGTGCTGGCTGGGATTGGCTCCAGCAGACCCCCATGACCCTGTAGTTAGGATATAGCGGGCTGGATAATGGATGGATGAATGGAAGTTGACCTGTTTAATAAAACTGAAAGAAAAGCTTTCCATTTTTTATCATAATATTTTTGTAAGGAAAGATGGAGAGTCTTTGCTGTGCATATCTCCACACTCATCACTGTCCAGAGGGCGAGCCAATGATAACTTCTAAAAGATATTGTCCATCTTATCTGTCCCCTTTTTCATACTAAGACAAGACCTTTGAGACAATAGCTCCATTTGTAATATTCCATTATTTGGTAATAACAGTAATAATACTGTACAATTATTAAATAAAATGAAAATAGAATCTAATATAATTCAAAAATACAGAATTATGTATAAATAATAGTTATATTAGATTTTGTAATTTTTAATTAATAACCATGATACTTCTTGGTATTCACCAGAATATCTGCAGAATTAATGTTATTTTTGTAAATGTTTGTTGTCTTAGTGTGTTTGTGGTCTTATAACATTATACACATTTATGTGTTTGTCTTTTCCAGAATAAATGCATAAACAAATTACAGTTTTTATGTTTCCATAAATTATGTCTACTATACCGTTAAAATTTAGCACAAGATATATGGCTATGTTTACCTGTCCACAGTAATTTTAAGGGCGTTTTTTATTCCTGTTTTTTCTGGTAGTGATCCAAGGTGTCAGTTTTAATTTTGTCTAAAATTTAGCTTTGATTTTTTTGAAGCCATCATTTCCGCAGTTTTTTTCGGTGCATTTTTCAATATACATACTTGTTGGAAATGTGAAGAAAATACAACAAACTGTACAAGAATAGATAACCATACAAACATTTGGCCAGATTCTTGTAATCCATCAATAATAAACACAGCAAATTAATTGTAATAAAGCAAGCAACGATTATTAACAAATTGTACTTTGCCTATAAGCAATTACATTATCACGGTTTAAAACACAGCACAGCAATTCTTGCTCAAAGAATATGCATTTTATTCTAGGCATCCTGTTTTATTTGACAAGCTGCTTTACATTGTTTTACATTGTTGTCTACTCAGACCCTCTGAAACAGGAACTGGCTAGCTTTTGCAAATCCCACCATCCAAGTGTTTGCATTTGAAAAGGTCATCAGCGAGCCAGGGAATGAACGGTATGCTTATCTGTAAGCAAAAGAGCAAGGTGCTCTTCAGGAATGTAACTTGCTCAGTGAGCACAAGGAATTATGCTGTCAACAACAGGAAGTCAGTGAAGAATGAGAAACACCCTTGAGGGATGCAAAGGCTTGGCAGATGGCACTAATTGTAAGGAACCTGGTGACACTCTGACAGGAGCGATCTTCCTCCCTCACACCTCTCACATACCTCACATACTGAGAGGGCCATTCCAGAGGACCTTGGGGGCTGTCATAGCAATGGAGGCCGGCTTCACTACACTCTATAAAAAGACTGATAAATATCATGACATGAAACATGGTACCAATTAGCAAGGTCACTGACATGGACTAAAAAGACAGCAATAAAGTATGCGTGTGTCTTTTTTTTGCTTTTGCAGTAGCTTTTACGATTATAATAGACATTTGCAATTCAGAACGAATGCCTAAAAAAGATTGCTCTTTTTCAGTTAGTTTACATTATGTTTAAAAAATGAATATTTTAAAATTGACTGGTAAACAGTATCATTTTTATACACCCACATAACGATTATATAGACTATTATAAACCTACTTAATTTTGTTTTTGAACATTATTTTTAACTGTACCAATACCATTACAAAGAAAAGATATATGTAACTGCAATAGGATTATATTACTTTGAACTTTAACTAAATATCTATCTATCTATCTATCTATCTATCTATCTATCTATCTATCTATCTATAATAAGCAAGAAGAAAGGTTTGGGGCATGTCCGTATAATGGAAATAAATGAAAGCAAAATGATCCTGTTTACAAAGGTGAAAATGATGTCTTTACAGACGAGAGTCCAACACAAAACTGATTTAAAATATCCAAACCTCTAGTGATATGGATTCCTGGCAAGAAGGAGCAGGTCCAGGTGGGCAGAAAACAGAAGTGACGTCAGTGGTGGAATGGTTGTCAGCCTTCTGCATTGCAGAGGGAGAAAGAGAGAAGGTATTAGAACACAGTGCCAACCCTTGGTTTGGTGGGTAATTATCATCAACAGAACCCTTAAGCTGTCTCCAAGCACGCATACAGTACATGACATGATAGATAAATATATAGACAGAAGTGAAGGTCAGCGATATGGTTTGCATATTTGTAGCTAGAAATCCACAAAGGGAGAAAATGAGTTTGTGAAGGTGCAGGTCCGGCTCCATGCTCCCTCTTATGATTTGGGAGCCTCTTGAACCTGACACTGTCGATAGTCATGACTGGGATAAGCCATACAAATGAGTACACCACATGAAACAAGGGAAAGGTGCAAAGTGCTCAGTGCTTTTATTAAAACCATTCATTCAAGTGTCCAAACAAAATAGTGCAGTGCTTCCCTAATAAATAAATGATCCTTAAAAATTAAAATCTGTGTTATTAAAAATAAGGCTTAAAATGAGAATGAAAACCATCACAGTCATTGGGTCAGTGTGTTGCTTCTACTCCTGAATGAGCCAAGCACATCTCCTCCATAGTCTCTCCAGCTCACCCATTACTCACTCAGTTGGCGGAGACTTCAACAGCCGCAGTTATCTCCATCACAATCACCATCTTGGCTGTCTTAAGCTGCATCGCCAGACCGCTTGGGGTCTGTTGTCCTCTCATCTTCCTTCACGCTCGCTTCGGTGTACCTCGGATCCCTGTAGAGGACACTACCTTTATCACATCCCTCTAGCATATTCAGTGGAGAAGATTTGTCCCTAGAGCGCCGATCCTTCACTCTGTCGCAGGACCACTGACCGTGCTGCCTTTTCACACTCTAGCCAGTAGGCCCATTCTCTCTCCATCCACCCCAATGCTGAGCTCTCCTTCCCTGCCTCCAATTCTCTCTCCTTGTTTTTATTTTTCTTTTTCCATCTCTCACACTCACACTTCCCCTTTTAAAATAGGAACATGGCACAGCAGTGACAATTAGAAGCTCCTGGCGGCAATTAGGGTCACAGACAATCCCACACCTCTGCATCATGCCCGGGAACCACTATCGCCACACTACCACGCCCCCTTCAAACAACACATGAGTGCTGCGATTATTTATTTAAGAAGATGCCGATCAGCCGCAGACCTCACTTTAACACAGAGTTATGAATCTTAAAATAGTTTTTATACTCAAGCTTTCAACAACGGACCAGGTGTCATTAACACCGATGAAAAACGATGATATATACAGGAATCAAAGGCAATATATAGCAAATGAGGGGGCTGGTTGTAAGGGGTGGGTGAATTAATAAGGTGGGATGTTGTTTGTTGTTTATAAAGTCTTTTGTATTATTTGGAAGTTCTTTTTAAGCCTGCATATGATGTGTGCATGCATGTATAAATGGATGTATATATAGATAAATTCTAAAGTGACATTAAACATGCATCTACTGTATGACTGTATCAAGGTATTTATTATATGATTTGTTTTTGTTTTTCTCAAAATTTTATTAGTGTCTTTATTGAATGTCATTCTGTGTTATAATGCCATAATAGTGCATTTTTATTATTGCAAACCATAATGGGTTTTTTAGTAAAAGTCTGTTTCATTAACCCCAAATTACATTATTTCACCCAATTTACATACTCAACACCAAAAAAAGAAAAGGTTATTATTCTGCTTATGTAATAAAGAAGCTGCCAATGGATGAAGAGTAGTGAGAACAACACTTCAAATATTTAAAGTATTTATATGATTAAAAATCTTTTATCAACTAAATAAAACACAGAAAAGTTGGCACTTTTCTCTCCAAAAAACTGGATTATACAGTAAAAAAAGCAAGACATTTTACAATGTGCAACTCTGGAATCACGTTTGTTTTGTGCTCCAGTCTGTCAGCTGTCATTGTGTTAAGTTTAGCATTGCAAAGTTGGGGCAAGGTGTCCCCTGTTTTGGAAAATTTAGTCTTTTGCAATTAAACAATCTCTGAAAAAAATAAACTGCAGTAGCAGTTATAATTGTTTTATTTTTAAAAAATAAAAAGAATTGATCATAATAATCAAATTTCCCTGCTGCATTATCAGATGAATGCTTTTTTTTCTTGGCTTACATGTTCATCAGGTTACATTTCAGTGGTTTTGCTCCAGGTTTCCCTGTAGGGAGCTCTTGTTCAGCCAGTTATTTAATGACCAACATAACCACCTGACATTTTTTGTAAGTAGGATGTATTACAAGGTATATGTCACAAAAAAAGCAGTTTTTGGGTGATTGTTAGAAAAAAAGGATGCATGTAAGTCAGTAGAAATCGTAGGTGGCCCTGGAAAGAATTCAGACTTGGGTAAATATATTGAAGGTGACATATAAGGAAAATACAGCAAATGAGAAGGTTTACAAACTGTAAAATATCAGACATAACAACAAATAAGTTGTCTAAAACTTTAAAGTTTATTTTACATAGATAGATAGATAGATAGATAGATAGATAGATAGATAGATAGATAGATAGATAGATAGATAGATAGATAGATACTTTTCTAATCCCCAAGGGGAAATTCTCATACTCCAGCAGCAGCATACTGATAAAAACAGTATTAATTAAATAAAAATGCAGTGCAAGTTAAAAAAATGCAAGGTGGAGAGTGCAAGGCAGGTATAACAGACAATAACATTTTAACGTTTACCCCCCTGGGTGGAACTGAAGAGTCGCATCGTGTGGGGGAGGAACGATCTCCTTAGTCTGTCAGTGGAGCAGGACAGTGAAAGCAGTCTGGCGCTGAAGCTGCTCCTCTGTCTGGAGATGATACTGTTCAGTGGATGCAGTAGATTCTCTATGATTGACAGGAGCCTGCTCAGTGCCCGTCACTCCGCCACAAATGTCAAACTGTCCAGTTCCATGCCTGCAATAGAGCCTGCCTTTCTCACCAGTTTGTCCAAGTGTGAGGTGTCCCTCTTCCTTATGCTGCCTTCCCACCACACCACCACGTAGAAGAGGGCACTCGCCACAACTGTCTGATAGAACATCTACAGCATCTTATTGCAGATGTTGAAGGACGCCAACCTTCTAAGGAAGTATAGTCGGCTGTCCTCTCTTGCACAGAGCATCAGCATTGACAGTCCAGTCCAATTTATCATCCAGCTGCACTCCCAGGAATTTATAGGTCTGCACTTTCTGCACACAGTCACCTCTAATGATCACAGGGTCCATGAGGGGCCTGGGCCTCTTAAAATCCACCACCAGAGAGGGACTTCCAAGTCCTAATGCACTTTTGACAACAAGGTGTAATATGAAAGTGAATGAGCAGGCAAAATGGATGTTGGATTACATGGCATGATGTGTTGGGTACATGTCAAGGAAGGTTATCTTTAAGCTGTGTAATGCACTAGTGAGGTCTTATCTGAAATATTGAGTGTTGTTTGGGTCTCCATATTACAAATGTAGTATAAACAGTGGTAGAAGATGGCCAAAGAAGTGATTCAGGTACTGAGAGCTATGAGCTATGAGGATACACTGGGAATGATACGGATGGAAGTTGGTTGAGGTATATTTCCATAAGTGGTAAGTACATTCGCAAAGGGGACAATGGATACATAAAAAAATAAGGTAACAAGTATTGCAGTAGCAGTTTTTAAAAAGTTAGGTGATGAGAGATTTATAAGCTGTATTGGAATAAATGGACAGCTGTTGTCTAAGATTTTGCTGTGATATTATTATGCAAAAAATAAATTCATAAATGATCCAGAGAATGCTGTCGCAGTATAATATACGAAAATCTATACTGCATGAAATCATACTAACCAGGGTGAGTATCAACTCTTAAGTCCAAACTTTAAAACATTGAACCTTATTCTTTAGCATTTTTACATTCTTTTTCAACAAAATTTTATTTATCTGTCAGTATTTGAGGGCGTACTGTACAATTAGGTTCAGCTTTAAAAAATAGAATATTTTATTAAATAGGACATTATGTTGTAAATATCAATGATCTTTCTCTGTGATTTTGTTTCAAACCAACCCTTGTTTTACATTTGTCTACCTTTTTTATATTTTAAAAATGAATATAAAATTTCAGCTGGATGAAAAAAGACTGATATAACTTAGATGAAGTGCTGCAAAATACAGAAAATCCAAATTGCATGAAACGGTTTTCTTAAACATATTATTATTGTTATTATTATTTTTATTATGATTATTAGTTGAGAAGTGGTACAGTAATTAGCATCGCTGTCTCACGGCTCCAGAGTTCTTTGATTTTCAGCCCAGGGGCTGTTCTCCTTGTTTCCGAAAGGGTTTTTCTCTGGTATTCCAGCATTCTTCTAACATCTCAAACATACTCGTGTTATGTTAGTTGGTCATGTATGAGCATTTCTTTATGCGTGACAGTGCCCTGAGGCAGATGTGTGGATTCCTACCTTGTTATCCTCAGGGTTACATTAAAACTTGCAGTAGAGCAAACATACATTTAGTTGATGGTTTATTGTGTTAGTACAGCTACAGATAACAGGGAGGGCAGAATGGGTTGACAAGCTAAGTAGTTCTTAATGAAGCAATTAGCTTTCTAGTGTTTATCTGAACATCAGCAGGTAGGATGGTCATGGGAAGTTTGTGAACAAGAACTGTGAAAAATGTTGTTAGTTCATGAACTGAGAGGAAGGACAGGTATGAGGAAGGCTGAAATAGAATGGATGCTTCTAGGAAGTATGAATAGAGACACTCCAGACAGGAGGTAATGTGAAGCACAGCCATGCAAGGTTTTGTAGGTCAAAGACATACTGTACATTAGAACTGGATTCTAGAACCAGTGGAAGAAGAAAAACAGTTGAGATACCACATATGGGGAAACATAAAATAAAACACACCAGTCAGGCAACACCATACTGTTTGAGGTGGAATGGTCAGCTAGTAGTTGTTGAGTATGCTGCCAGCAAAGTTATAATGGTTATCCTTGAGAGACAAAACAACATGAGAGCAAGAGGTAGTAAAAATGAGATGTATAAAATAGCAGTTGATGAGAAAAGAGAAAGGGAAGAGACAATAAAGAAAACAAAAATCAAACAAACATTTCTGACATTGAATTGGTTATGCTGTAAAGAGTAATGCTTGCAGAAGGATCTGTAGATGGAAAAGAGGAAGCTAAGAACAGAATATCAGACTTAGAGAGTGTGGTGTGAGTGAGAGGATCACTTTCCATTTGGGCAATGAAAATGCTATACAGCTAAAAAATTCTCAACCCACCAAGTTCCAAAATGAAATCTTTCCCTTTAGCTTTTATATTAGACTGTGTTTCAGGGACACTAAGAATCTAGATGGACTGAACAATTCACTGTACCTTTTTACTGGCTATTTTATTAACAAGGACTTTGAATAGTTGTAATGCAACAGATTCAGGAGGATCCAAGAATGCAAAAAACAGTGTTTGTAATGGTTAGTTATCACGATGCGGGCAATATCTGTGTCAGTAATATAAAGTTCATGGGTTAACTCAAAATTATGCTGCTAAATAATAAATGAAAAGCTTGTGTTTACCTTCACTAAAAATCCAATGAGGAAATTAAAAACAATAGTATTTTTATGCCATATATCAATACAATATGGTGTAGGTTTGGGCTGACATCCCAACCGGGACTAAACACTGTACCCTTACCTGGCAGGGAGGCCAGTGTAGTGGAAGGGCAGGAGAATGGCCTACAAAGAGTTCATGCTCCTCCAACACACTGTGTGGCAGCATTCCTAGCCAACTTTGTCCATTTTTGTGTCTGCAGGGTATGCTGGGAATTAAAGTCCCATGGGACAGCCCTACTGGGCTTTCTGGGTGCTGACAGGAGGAGCTCTTAGTAACGACTGTCCTTACTTTCATGGGCTTCCACCTGACATGAGCATGCTTTCTCCTTGACACCAGAAGTACTCCCCAGTCTGGCATAAAAGGAGACACTTCCTTCCACTCAGTGGTCAGAATCGGGAGAGTAGCTGGGCAAGGCTTGCCTGGAGGAGAAAAGAAAAGAAATGGAGTAGAAAAAAGGAAGAAAGAGTGTTGCTTATTGTGAGACCTGTGAACAGGTATAATGTGTAATAAAAAAGATCATTTTGACTGGGACTGTAGTTGTGTCTGAGGTTTGGGGGTTTGTGATGCCCCCTAGAGACCCCCTTTGTTTAATCTCTCATTTTATTTACCTATAATTGAGAGATGATTCATCTGGTGAACATCTGCCTGAATATAATTCAAATGTCTATTTTTGGCTAATTTAGAGACTCTTTACTGATTTTCTTAACACAACTCTTGGAGAGCTCTTCTATCCAGCAATCTATCTCTGGTGACAGCCACGGCAGGACATCCAGTCTTCCTTTATACATACTTATAGTTAAATTAATAGAAGTTCTTACAATTTTTTTTTTTCTGAAATTCCTGGGTTGGCTTGACTCCTGGAAACATCCAGTCTTGTGTTTCCAAAATGTCTGCTCTTGCTATCTCACACTTGTGGTCTATTCATGAAAACAGAGCAGTAAAATCTTTGAGGAATCAAAAGTATTTAATTTAGTAGAGTCCCTTAAAAACCAACACACACATTGTGCTTCACTCAAAAACAGCTATGTCTGCTTTAATGAAATTTTGTATTTACTTTGTTGTTCATGCAATTTAAAATGTAGTCTTAATGGTGTTTCATTGGGGAATCATAATGGGAGAGCCAACAGTATAAGAAAAACACATTACTCCAAAACAGCTGAGTTGGATGTTCATGAAATTGTGCATGTATATTACAGTTAACCTAACTTAATATGGAGTTAATGGACTTTCAAAGATTTTATCATGAATAGGGGGTACCCTAAAGGGACCAACACAAAAACTGGCAGTTGTGCCCAGCTTACATGATGATTCAATTATTCTACAAGCCATCAAGTTTATTAATGTGTGATTAAATGTATATTAATAAAAGAACAATATAGTACTCAACAGTTATGGAATCCATTCATACACAAAAAAGAACAAATTATTGACTCATGAGAGCAGCAAAATTGATAGAGAGGTAGTGTAGATGGCGGATGGGTCCCTAGCATATCAGTCAATGAATACAGAAGAGTCAATGTTTAAAAAACAAGTAAATATTTGCTTTCTTACCTTAAGCCATTATAAAAATACTTTGACTAGTATTAAATATAGTTTGAATAGCTACTATAAGCTATCATTATGTCACTCTATTTGCATATGTGTGAGAGTGTAATTGGGCAGGCATGTCCTGTGCCAGATACTTATTTACATCCAGTGCTACTGTGACTGTCCTCATGGTAGAGTTCCCATTGACAGCTGTTGCTTTGGCTCTGGGCTCCAGCTCCATCCAACCCTGACCTGCTTAAACTGGAGATGAAACCAGCATACGTAAGGATGAATGTTACACAAAAAAGTAAATTAATATCCAGTCATGTATTCATGCAGTTCATAGAACAAACTGGTAATGTAAGTAGTTATTAATTTAATAAATGTTTTAAACATAACAGTGCAAAGAAGAATTTTAACATGTAAGATTTTACATGTATTGAATTTTGTATTAATAGTCAATCTTAATTTTATCAGAGTCATTATTTTAGTAATTGCACATGTAAACATGTGAATGAGGCAATTGTTACAATTTATTATCTTTTACTTTCAACATTTACTAAAAAAATTGTAATTCAGAAGTAAAACCAATTAGTCCAAATCACAATACCGAGGTAGACAGTGTCTATACTGGCACATTTAAGGGCAAAGCAGTGGCTCAAACTAGAGTGGACACTGAGTTACCCACATTCATTCATATGGGGCCTCTTTAGAGTTTCCAGTGTATTGAGCCTGCAAGGTTTTTGGGATGTGGGACAAAAACTGTACTGTACTACCTAACGGCAAAGCCAAACAAATACACGGAGAACATACAAACTACACACAGGAAGTGTCAACACCATTATTTGAACCCTGGACTCTGGAGCTTTTCCACCACAATTCATTTTAATCCATCCATCCATTATCCAACCCACTATATCCTAGCTACAGGGTCACGGGGGTCTGCTGGAACATATTAAACCAGCACATTATCACTTCTGAAACCTTATGGCAGTTTATTAGACATTTAATAATATCTTTACTCTGTTGAATATAGCTATCCCTAACTTAACTTCCTTTTATGGAAAATTTACACCTTTTCCTTTTTTTAATTAAAACCATGTACTTGATAGATCTAGGGAAAAATGTAATGAATCTAAAAGACTGCAATCACTCCTAGAAGTTCTGTCTCGTCCTGTCAAGGAAACACATACTTCATGCAAGGCTAATTTCTCTAATTACATTTGCGTTAAATGGCTGCCAGATGCCTCCATCAGGATGTCCGCAATTTCAAAACAATACCTTTCCGATTTCATCACAAATTACTACTCTTTCCACAAGTGACTGACTCCCAGAAGGCCTGCTAGTTTATTTAGTTTTTGTATTTGTTGGGTAGATTTCTGATTGCATATTGTAACCATTCATAAAAAAAGCAATGAGGCTTAACACTAATTTACTTACTGTTTTATCATTTCAACCAGTAAAACTGAAGGCTTCAGACAAGCAGATGTTTAACTACATGCATTAAATACTTGTTTGTGTATTTTATGGTTATCCCGTGACATATTACAAGAGGGGTCCACATAAGAGACCATGACCTAAATCTGTCATCTGAAACTGAACATATTGTGACGGAGATTGTGTGTGCTGTCAAATTTTTGTCCCATATGGGATCAAATCATGACTATCATATTCAAAGTCCCAACTGGGACCAAACTGTGACTTTGCTAGCTAAGGTAAGGAAAGTCTTAAGTATCTCAAACAATTAATATTACCGGTAATGGAGTCACCTCACTGTAAGTAGTTCACAGCTTAAACCTGTTTCACTCTTTCTTGGTTAAATTTGCAATCATTCCACTATTAATATAATTAAAACTTTGATTCAATTTGCCCTAGTTGAGGTTTTAAAACAAAATAAGCTGATGTAATATAAATTGTCAGGTGAAACACATCAAATCAGTATGTTCAGTTCTTACACTCTAAATACTGTATATATGTACTGCACTCGTAATACATTTAATGGGAATACATTTAAAATAACTGGTATAATGTAACCATAAGATTATTAAGAATGTGAGACAATAATTTCCCCTCTGCAGAGTAATCAAGAATCTCCATTCATCCATCCATCCATTTTCAAATCAGACCTATGTTATTCAAGGTTGTGAGGGTCTGGAGCCTATCCCAGGTAGCGCAGAACTACTATAATATTCTAGTTTTCACAAGATAAAACAATGCTAAAAGATGGAAGTTTCTAGAAGGGTGTCTGAGGCTGTAACAAACAAAGTTAAACTGAAGGTGGAGCTTTTGAGTCACCTGGAAAAAGTAACTTTTACCAATGGAAAAAAATGTGTATTCACATAGATCAGGGGTTCTCAACTTGTGGCCTGTCTCACTGGCATGTGCACCGTAGACAACCTCTGGGATGTTTCCTACAGTAAACACAT
The DNA here is from genome assembly GCF_016835505.1 of Polypterus senegalus. NCBI lineage: Eukaryota > Metazoa > Chordata > Cladistia > Polypteriformes > Polypteridae > Polypterus > Polypterus senegalus. Next base: position 120,758,648 of record NC_053157.1, on the reverse strand, counting down.
TCTTCTATACATTTATGTTCAGTGAAAATTTCTCTTAATCCTCATGTAATTTGAGTATCTCTCAAAGCAGTCTCTTAAGAACATTTAGGATGTCTCATGAATGCTTCTAATTGTGTGTTCTTCCCTTACATTCTGTGACTTGGAAATGCAAATGGCAAACAATTAGGAGGTAGGGCATTAAAAAGAGGAGGGTGTGACAACAGTCAAGAGGTGATACGCTCTAAATCTGAGATTCAGAAAATGAAAAGATGTAGTGTGCCATGAACAAAATAAGTATTAGCGGTATGAAGATGGCAATTCTGGCGAGGTGGTCAAAAAACTCTTTGGTGGCAGGGCCCCAGGGGTGGATGAGATACGCCAGGAGTTCCTCAAGGCTCTGGATGTTGTAGGACTATCTTGGTTGACACATCTCTGCAACATCACATGGACATCAGGGACAGTGCCTCTGGATTGGCAGACCGGGGTGGTGGTCCCCCTTCTTAAAAAGGGGGACCGGAGGGTGTGTTCAAACTACAGAGGGATCACACCCCTCAGCCTCCCTGGAAAAGTCTATTCAGGGGTCCTGGAGAGGAGGGTCCGTCAGATAGTCGAACCTCGGATTCTGGAGGAACAGTGTGGTTTTCGTCCTGGTCGCGGAACAGTGGACCAGCTCTTCCCCCTTAGCAGGGTCCTGGAGGGTGCATGGGAGTTTGCCCAACCAGTCTGCATGTGTTTTGTGGACTTGGAAAAGGCGTTTGACCGTGTCCCTCGGGGAATCCTGTGGGGGGGTACTCTGAGAGTATGTGGTACCGGACCCCCTGATAAGGGCTGTTCGGTCCCTGTACTACTGGTGTCAGAGCTTGGTCCACATTGCCGACAATAAATCGAACCCATTTCCAGTGAGAGTTAGACTCCGACAGTGCTGTCCTTTGTCATCGATTCTGTTCATAACTTTTATGGACAGAATTTCTAGGCGTAGCCAGAGTATTGAGGGGGTCTGGTTTGGTGGACTCAGGATTGGGTCACTGCTTTTTGCAGATGATGTTGTCCTTTTTGCTTCATCAGGCTGTGATCTTCAGCTCTCTCTGGATCGGTTCGCAGCTGAGTGTGAAGTGGCTGGGATGGGGATCGGCACCTCCAAATCCGAGACCAGGGTCCTCAGTCAGAAAAGGGTGGAGTGCCCTCTCAGGGTTGGGAGTGAGATCCTGCCCCAAGTGGAGGAGTTCAAGTATCTCGGGTTGTTCACGAGTGAGGGAAGAATGGAGCGTGAGATCGACAGGCGGATCGGTGCGGCGTTCGCAGTGATGCAGGCTCTGCATCGGTCTTTCGTGGTGAAAAAGGAGCTGAGCCATAAGGCAAAGCTCTCAATTTACCTGTCGATCTATGTTCCTACCCTCACCCATCGTCATGAGCTATGGGTAGTGACCAAAAGAACAAGATCGCGAATACAAGCAGCCAAAATAAGTTTCCTCCCGCAGGGTGTCTGGGCTTTCCCGTAGAGATAGGGTGAGAAGCTCAGTCATCCAGGAGAGGCTCAGAGTAGAGCCACTGCTCCTCCACATCGAAAGGAGTCAGATGAGGTGGCTCGGGCATCTGATCAGGATGCCTCCTGGACACCTCCCTGGTTAGGTGTTCCGGGCACATCTAACCGGGAGGAGGCCCCGGGGAAGACCCAGGATACGCTGGAGGGACTATGTCTCTCGGCTGGCCTGTGAACACCTCGGGATTTCCCCGGAAGAGCTAGAAGAAGTGGCTGGGGAGAGGGAAGTCTGGGTATCTCTGCTCAAGCTGATGCCCCCGCGACCCAATCTTGGATAAGCCGAAGAGGATGGATGGATGGAAGATGCCAATTCAATCTGCTGCCACTGCTCATAATTGTTGCCACTGTTACAGTTAACCTTTGTTATCCTGTGTCTTGATGTATGATATCCCTCTATAGCACCTTTGAACTTTCATTACCTATCCTCTTTGTTCGACCCCACCTTTCCTGCTAATGTATTGGACAAAATATTTTTTGTTGCAGTGGTTAGTTAAGTGTGTGCAAACTGCCTTCCCGAACTCCCTATGCTTTGTCTGGCTTTGTTTTTGGATTCATACTAACATAATCCCTCATTGCCCTTCACTTGTTTGCTCACATTAACTTTAGATCTTGTTGAAAAAACAATAAATATGTCTCCTAAGAAACTGAAACTGCGGGTTTCTATTTTATCCTTTTTTTTCCGACCACCTCCTATTGACAATCCTTCACAAATATTGATGTCTTTCATGGGTAAACATATATTTTGTTTCATGTGTAAAACTAACAGTGTTGTTTTCCACAAATTCATTTCTTATTGTGTGTCCCACTTAGCTTGGTGACAATTAGAGTTGATATCTTCATTAAAAAAAAAAACTTCAGAACTACTTATCTAGATTAATAAATTATTTAACCATATGTAATTATCCAAATGGTAGTTTCTTCTAGTGTAACTGCATAACTTTCTACAACAACTTGCTTGCAGAAAATTGATTTGACAGTACAACAATTAACATGTTCATCCTTGTGCCAAAAGAGAAAAATAAAACTATTTTCAAATGCTTATCACTTTAGCCAATTTGAAGATTTCCTCATTTGAAAGCTCCAAACTCAGAGTTAGCTACCCATGAGTTGGTATGTTAAAATTATTTGCAAGTGTGAGAAATCCCAGACGTCCCTTTTCTTTCGTAATCCATCTCTAAGTCACAGATAGACAGAGCAAAACTGGGTGATGAGACAGCATTAAAGTCAGCAAGTATTTTTTTATGATTCAGATAAAAATGTTATAATTTATTCTAAATCATTCTTGTGATTGGCACTGTCTATTAAAATGCAAGTGTTGTTAATAATACACTATAAACCCATGAACAATTTAAATCAAAGGCTTTTCTTTATGACTCATGGAGTTCTTGAATCAAACACTTAGACAAATGAAATGATTTCTCCACCCTTTGGGTTGGTCAGTTTGTAAAACATCTGAGTTGCCGTTGAGGAAATCCTTAAATAAATACAGATGAACATCCCGACTGTCACTAGGAGACCAAATGATTACATATGTATTTAAAAGTGATCTGCTATATTCACTGCTTATTAGCTTATTTCTATACAGTGACTTCAGTGCATTTTGGTCAGAAACAGCAGCATGAATAATCGATTTTTGCACAGCAAAATCTCATAGTCATAGAATAGAAATCCTGTAACTTAAGTAACGGCTGGCGTGTTAACAGATATTTCTCACAGGACTTTTCTTGTGGGTTGGATTTTGTACAGGGTGAATTGGATCATTTTATCAGCACAATACCAAAAGCTGGTTCAATCAGGTGAAATTATTTCAGCGCAATCAAAGAAGGCATTTCTTAACTCATTGATAGCAAGACCAAGTTGTTGGGCGTCTTAAGAATATTAAATATTCTGTGATCCTTTATGGTTTTAGCGTATTTAATACATAAATACATTCTTTAGTTTATTTTAGTTGTTTTATTTCCTGATATCACATCTATATGATCACCATATGGCAAAAGGTCTGTAGACACCTGACCATCACTCTTGTATATGTTTGTTGGACATCACATTCCAAAATCATGGGCATTAATAAGCAGTTAACCTAACTACCACCATCACCAGAACAGCCTCCACTCCAAACCATATTTGTCCAGCTGCCTGATAGTAAAGTGTGATTTTTCACTCTGGACAATATGTTTCTATTGCTATAGAGTCAAATGGTTGTGTGCTATACATCACACCAACTGACACTTGGCATAGTGATCTTGGATTTGTATGAAGCTGCTAAGCCATGGAAACCAGTTTTATCAAGCTCCTGATGTACAGGTCTTGTGCTGAGACAGTTTGGAACTCTTGTAACTGATGCAACAGAAGAGATGTGATTTTTATGTGCTCTCAGTTTCAACACTCATTAGTCCCACTCTGTGAGTTTGAGTGGTCTACCACTTCATAGCTGAAGTGATGCATCCCCTTCACAATAATAGCACTTATAGTTGACTGGAGCAATTCTAGCACAGCAGAAATGTCACATACTGACTTGTGGCAAAGGTGGCATCCCATGACAGTACTATATGAAAAGACACTTATTGTATCTCCTCAGTATGACCCATTCTACTGCCAGCGTTTGTCAATGGGGAATGCATGTCTATATGAATGATATTATGAACCTTTTAACAAGGGATACAGCTGAAACACTCAAGTTTAAAAAATTTAGAGGGGTATCCACATACTTTTGGCTAAATAGTGCATATCCTATTTTTCACACTTGCCCTCAAACATAAAATATACTAATTAACACAACATACATTTTACAACCAAAAATACAACATACATGATGCATTGCAGTAATTAATGAAATGTTCCTAATTCACCTGTGGTTTAGTATTGATTTCAATGTACTATCAACAAAGATCCAGGAAAGGAGCACAGGCGCACATGCAGTAGCTTAGTTTTCAGATGTCATCTAACCATAGAATTGAGTTCAGAGGCAACCAGCTAAAAATTTAATTATTCACAAGATCTAGGTAGTCTAGTAGGGCAACAGTATTGGGAGGATGGCACAAACTCAGGCTCTTAGCAGCCATCCTCCATAGATAATAACAACTAGCTAAGACCAGATTTTATCTGATATATTCAGACATCTCTATCAATTCCTGAAAACACTGGAACAAATTTTATATCATTGTGCACTTCCCTCTCTTTCTTTCACTCTGTCCTGAAGGCCACAAAAAGTTTTTATTTGATGTCTTTTTCAGTCTGAATAGCTAAAAATAGTGACTACCATTAAAATCTAAGCATGCAGCCTACATTCACAACCACAACCAAGGTAAGGGTGGTGAACACCCATTGCTCCAGAGACTACTGAACAGCACACTCATTTCAGTCATTTAACCTAACATACACAACAAAAAGAAGAGGTACTAGGCATGTGAGAAGTTACCATCCTAAATTTGTACAATCTAAAGGAATGTTTATACTATGAAACTAAACAGACACAGACAGCTTATAGAGAATGACTGTCTTGTTCTGTTTTTAGTATAATCATGAGTGCGTGGCATTGAACATTCCCAAGAATGTGTGCTAGTCTGCTCTTCCAACTGGTCCATGTTTTGTTGTCTAGCCAATGCAGAATTGATGCACATATGATTGATGTGAACACAAAAACCAGGATGTGACATTCGTGTGGCATGGCTGCCTATGTGTACCCTTACAGCTATGCAATGTATAAACGGGGCTTTAGTTACAGCACGTTTCTACCCTTGAATTGAATACATACTGTAGACATACAAGGGTTAGTAATGTTCCTTCCACATTCCAGGAACGTCAGTTTCTGTGCTTCCTGCGTGGTGCAAGCATAATCTGTGGGTGTTTTAGTGTATTTCTTCTAATGTGACTTGCTACATTCAGAACACATGTATCCTAAGTTAATTGGTGACTTACAATTGGCCTGGAATCCATAAGTGTGTCCTGTGGTAGACCTGGCATCTTTTGCAACTTTGGTTCCTGCCTTGCACTTAAATTGTCTGTAACTTCCCACACTCCTGTGAAAGAAAAAATTGCTTTGAAAAATTAAAGTGATGATGGATGATTAGGTAGTTTCCATAAATAATGGATAATAATACATACATGCATAGTTTTATGTACTGTATAGTACAAGCAACTTAAAGAATAGCAGTTTCTGTCTGTTTCCATTAAAGTGCATTCATTGCTTTTATAGGGCTTTTCAATTGTTAAATTTGCATTTTCTCAGTTCTTAAACAGTTAAATGACTGTAAAGACTTATAATCAGAGACATTTAGAGCAGGTGGTCACATTTTTTTTCCAGCTTCCTCTGTGGCAAACGTACTGGAATAGGCCAACTAATTAGAAAAGTCTACTGGGAAATTAATGCTTCAAGCAGCTGTGGAATGGCATTTCATTATGATCTGTCAGCAGCACCCTGATTGGCCTGACAATCCTAATCTTCCCAGATGTTCTGCATTATCTGATGAGACCATGACTACATCTTACTGACTGAGCTCAGAGGCTGTTCTGCACTTTGGATAAACAAACTTTCAAAAACCACAGTTAGTGGGATTTAAGTGCTTCCTGCACCAAATTCTTTGGGATCTGAAAAATTAGGCCACATTGTCTGCATTTCATGTTGTCAAAAAAGAACTTCTATTATCTAATGATTTTTTATGGTATATAAAATGATTGCAATGTAGTTGTATTGTGTCTGTGTCTGTAAAACAATATGTAACTAATAAGTATTTTTTGGAGAGATCTTTGTAAATCTGTCTTTCTTAAAAGTAACAAATCTGGGAACAATCTGTCAAGGAGTTCTTTTTTTTATTATACTAAATGCATTGCTATATTATTTCCAGCTGTGTGTGTATACTGACACCTACACATACATACTTGTTCAACAAACATAAAGCACTCACTCAATATTTTCAAAGGCTTATCATTAGTCACTTTTGTCCTTTTACGGAGGTGTCATTTTGTCACCTATTTTGCTGCTTGAAGCTGATGCATAAACCACTGAGTTTCAGTAAACACATATTCTGTACTTATTCCAAACCTAAGGCACTTAACTACTGCTTTCTGTTTATGAGAGCAAGTCTTTAGAACATCACAATTTTAACATTTTTGACTGAGAAGTACTGTATGCAATAAAAGTATGAAAATATCCTTTTAGTAAATTGATGGTGGCTTTAAATCCCACCATGTAAACACATCTAAAATGCTTTATCTCTTACGGTCTTTTACTATGTTACTACATTCTTTTTTACTACATTCTTCTGGAGAGTGTCGCCATGCTGCATGTTTGTCAGATATGCAGCTAAGAATGTCATTGTTTTCTGTACACATGACAACATTACTACTGGTACCTGCCAGTGAGACATAAAACATTGTGTAATAACAGTATTCCCAGATTTTGTTTAGCCATAAATTTAAATCTCCACATTTGCATTTATGACATATTTTTTATATGTTTTGTCACAGAATGATAATTACTTTCATTCTGTTAGCAGGTGAAAATCTAAATTTCCACTTCCTCATTTCACACTTTTAAATATAAAGAAAACCTTTAATTCATTTAGAAAATACTGCTTTCACTTAAAAAGCTTATTTTTAATTGTCATTCAAACTAAACTGTAAATTTAAAACCTACTTCATTTGTGCTTACTTAATTCCTCTGCTTCACTAAACTTTCTTCAGCAGCAGATTTTGAAATCTTCATTAATATGACAATATCCACACTTAATTTCCACAATTTTCCGCAACATACCCTACAACAGGAACCGAACCAAACACCACAGGATCTTTCTCACACAGCTCTGTCATGGGTAACTATCAACTGCAGATCTTCTCATAGCTGGGTGTGGGCGGGTGGAAGAAACAAAGGGTGAGTCCAGGGAAGTATTGGGGTGCCAGTCGGGTTGCCCCTTTAAATAACAGAGTTTCTACAGTTAAAAAACTTTTTTAGTATTTTAGTAGTAAAAGAACAGTTAAGGAGGAGGTCAAGTTAATCAGGAAGAGTAAAGGGGAATTAAAAGATACAGACAATGAAATAGCAGATGCCTTAAACTTACATTTTTCTGAGGTGTTTACAAGTTAGCAAGAAAATAACCTCCCAGAGGTAACAGGGACTACTAAGGAGGTACTGAGGGATTTGGAAATTATAGAGGGAGAAGTGCTGCTCAGATTAAATAGGCTGAAATCAAACAAATCACCAGGACAAGATAATATTTACCCTTGAGTTCTTAAGAGGGCTAGAGAGTACATATGTAAACCCTTAACATATATTTTTAGGAAGTCACTAAGCACTGGAGAGATTCCAAAGGACTGGAAAATAGCAAATATCATCCCATTATATAAAAAGGCTGACAGGGCAGATCCAAGCTACTATAGGCCAGTAAGCTTAACATGCGTCACAGAAAAATTAATGGAAGGAATGATTAAGGATAAGATTGAGCAACACCTGGCAAGGGCAGGATATTTTCTGAACAGTCAGCATGGGTTCAGAAGAGGGAGGTCATGTTTTACTAACATGCTAGAATTCTATGAGGAGGCAACGAAAGGATACGATCAAAGTGGAGCAATAGGATATTATCATGACTTTCAGAAACCATTTGATAAGGTGCCACATGAGAGGTTGGGCATCAAACTAAAAGAAGTGGGAGTTCAGGGTGATGTTTTTAGATGGATGCAGAATTGGCTCAGACACAGGAAGCAGAGAGTGATGGTGCGAGGATTTGGCCGATGTTAAGATTGGTGTTCCACAGTGGTCAGTGCTAGGGCCGCTGCTATTTTTAATTATATATATATAAATGATTTAGATAGGAATATAAGTAACAAGCTGGTTAAGTTTGCAGATGATATCAAGACAAGTGGATTAGCAGATAATTTGGAATCATTAGAGAAGGACTTGGATAGCATACAGGCTTGTGCAGATTTGTGGCAGATGAAATTTAATGTCAGTAAGTGTAAAGTATTACACATAGAAAGTAAAAATGTTCAGTTTGAATACACAATGGGCAGTCAGAAAACTGAGAGTACAACTTATGAGAAGGATTTAGGAGTCATAGTGGACTCTAAGCTATCGACTTCCAGATAGTGTTCAGAAGCCATTAAGAAGGGAAACAGAATGTTAGGTTATATAGCACTGTGATCTGTGGAGTACAAGTCCAAGGAGGTTATGCTCAACCTTTATAATGCACTGGTGAAGCCTCATCTTGAGTGCTGTGTGCAGTTTTGGTCACCAGGCTGCAAAAAGGACACAGCAGCACTACAAAATGTCCAGAGAAGAACGACTAGGCTGATTTCTGGGCTACAGGGGTTGAATTATGAGGAAAAATTAAAATATGGATCAAGATCAAGTTATAATGTTAAAATGAGTTAATCGAGAACACGTGGACAGACTTGGAAACTTGTTAAGGGTAAATTTCGCACAAACATTAGGAACGATAGACACTACTACCAAGTAGTGTGGTAGACAGTAAGACTTTAGGAACTTTCAAAACTTGACTTGATGTTTTTTTGGAAGAAATAAGTGGATAGGACTGGCGAGCTTAGTTAGGCTGAATGGCAAGGTCTCGTCTAGATTAATGTTCTAATGTTCTAATCCAAACCCCCAAACATGAACAGTTTATTCACCTTCCAACCAGTAACAAAAGCACCCAACAGGTTTTTTTTCTACACAATTCACACTACTATAATTTCTCTCACCACCGCACTGCCCTGCCCTCCTTGAGTCAAGTGTTGCCTTCTGGGTCTGCTCCCTTTTAATGGCCAGGATGCCCGTCCAGCCCATATGGCATCTGCACAGGATTAAACAAAACAGGCATATGAGTTTGGTAAACACAAACAGCCTTCCCGGCTTCTCAAAGGGTTACCTCATAAGAGCAGGTCTGGACAGTGGAGCTCCATCCCCTGATATGTCCAGGTCCAAATGAGACACCACCATTTAGGGGTGCTGGGATTTTATAGACTTCCAACCTGAAGGGTGGGGTCAGTTGCCTTCAAGGGGCATCTTCTCAGTGCTGTTGAGAAAAAAAGAAAAAATACTGTTAGCGACAGTGCCCCGTCTCACCCCAGTGGGGTATTGTATACCTTGAATGAGCCCAAAAGGTGTTTCTTTGAAGCACATGCATGATAAGTGTCAACAAGTCATTGGAAGCCATTGTAAAAGTACAACTGGAGTAATTGGTGCCGGTGCTAGGTTATTTTGTACCCTTGTCGAAGCATATTAGTGCACCAACCCACTGTTCAGTAGCTAACACGTGCAGCTGGGTTTTCCATCCCTTTATGATCTGCACTCTAGGCAGATGCCTATTTCGCCTTAATGGTGGTGCCAACCCTGGGAGCAATTTTACCCTTCTTGCAAAATAATAAATGTCTTTCATTACTTTACTTTTTGAAATCACACATTTATCATAATAAAAAAAAACAGTTTTCCACAGTCTAGTATGAGGTTACTGGCTTGGCTGATTTTTTTTCCATTACAAGTAATAACTTTAAGGTCCATTCACACTTGCGTTTTGTACATTTCCAGCTTTGGTTTAGTGTTTTTGAAGTATATAGTAAAGTTTTTGCAGGAATTTTTCAAACATTTTTCAGGCGTATTTGGCGCGTTTCAGGTGTTTTTTGAGTGCTTTCAAGTATTCTTCCATTGTTTTCAAAGAGGTACTTTGCAGGGAAAATGTGACTGACATTTCCATTTTGTAGCCTGAGAGGGTCTTGTTGTGTTGTGAGGTTATTGTTGTGTTTCTAGAATGTCTTCTATGAATTTATTTTATTTTTTATTTTTTGTTCTATTTGCCATTTGATCTTATCACCAGACTTTAGAGACATACAATATGATACTGGTACATAAGGACACTACTCTTCTACTAATTATATATCTAGATGTTATAAGTTCATATGAATTTATTTAATTATTTATTTATTCTCTTTGTTATTTATTCATTATTAATTTTACCTAATTCTTTATTTTTTCACTTCTGGTAACTTTCTCTTTGATATCATGCAAAGCACTTTGAGCTTCATTCTTTGTATGAAAATGTGCTATAAAAAGCAAGAAAATGCAAACATTTAACTAAAACATGTACAAAAATGGTGTGTTTTATTTGATTATTAAAAATGGAGAGTGATGTAATTCATGGCTGTTTAGTGAAAGACCATTTCAGAACAACAGATCAGAAACTAAGAAAGCCCTCACACGCCAACAGTGCATTTTTTAGTACAGGGGACAAGAAGAAGAAGAAGAAGACCAGCTTCACAGGACAAACAGGCAACCAAAGCAGATCCATGTACATAACAAAAAGAATTTTTTAACAAATGTCTGATTTATTTTGAAGCCAGTGCCATTATAACAGGGTAGGTGTAATATTTTATTTAACTGAATTAGTTTTAGTTTATAAATAATTCAGTTACATTGTGCTGTATGACAAAAATAATTACTGTGATTTACTTTTAGAAAAATACAATTATGGTGTCAAAAAATGCAGCACACGGTAAAACCAGATGAAGCAATATATTTTTTCTCACAGACCTGTATATTATCCATTTGTGTTAGCCACATATGGACACTTAAATGAATTTGATAACAATCCCAGTAAAAACATGGGCATGAACTGGGTCATGCCATTTAACATATAGAACAAAAATAGACTTAAACAAAAGGGTCTGGCACTCAAGAGTGCAACAACTGAAATGCAAGCAGTCGTCTTAAAATACAGCCTGGAAAAGGCTCTCTTTAAAGGTAGGGTCAGAGATTGGGGAGGTTCACATTGGTCATTGCTCTGGTCCAAAATGGTCTGCTTTTCAAACTGTTAAAGACAAAAGGAGAGGGGCTTCTCCTTCCTAATTGCTCTCATTGGGCGTTTTCTCAGCACCTTTAGTGAAACAAAAGATGACAAGACCATTAGCGATATCACATACCAAGATGAGCCTGGGAGATGATCCTTTGGCACGCATGCATGATACACATAATTGTAGCATTTTGGACCATCCATGCTTTCATTTATTTCAATATTTCTTTATTCATTATAACATCTCAGGGAGATGTGGCTTGTCCTGGTGTGTCTTTTGCAGTGGTAGGAAACAAATCCAAATATGGCTACTCAACCCTACAATGGGCCAGTCTAAACTTTCCAATAAACCTCCTAATCTACTTTACCTCTCCATCGTCTGAACTCTAAAATCTGAAGATACTAAAAAAAAGTTAGCAACATTATTCTCTCAAACTTCTCATTTGTTTTTCAATTATTCGTTCATAGGCTTTATGGTTAACAATGCTATTTTTATAATACATCCAGTTTCATGAATATATTTAATTCTCATTAAAATTGAGGTGGATTTATTTGTTTCCGGCTGCATTACTTGTTTGGTATAAAATTATTTGTGAATGCATTTTCAACTATTAATTTATCGCAATGGGTATTCAAAAGAAATAATGAAATCAACATTTTTACTGTGAATTTTTGGCCAAATATATAATGTTCTTTAATTCCATTCAGTAGCCTCTCTGCATATTCTGACTGGATTTAACTGCTGATCCAAAAACAATAATTTGGACTGATTTGCATATTCACATTTCTGTTGCACTAATCATTTTTGACTCTTATTGTGACTTTTGTTAATTAAAATCAGCCTTTACTATCACATCACTTAAAAACAAATAAAACAAAGCACTAAGTAGTCATGATTTCTTAGTTTTGTTTTTGAATTACACTGCTTTACTATTTTGACAAGTACAGATTCTAAATAATTTCTGTTGGATCTATAGTGTTATAATTTGTGATTTCCACCCATACAGTCATACATCATTTTTTTTTTCAGAAAAAAACTAAACTTGTTAAATATCAGGTATTTTAGATGCTGATGTTAATATCACAATATCTACAAATATTTAACTGTATATGGAATCACATACAGTAGCTGAGTGTGCCGTATACAATAACACTGTACAAGTAAATGTGTGTCAAATCGAGTTAAATCTTTCTTTTTTGTTGTTTTCAGCGTAATATCTAAAAAATATACAACACATCAAGAGGCAAAGTAGCAAAACTCAGCGCAGGTTATTTTCTGAAAAAACTAAAAATCCAAACCAAACAACAATGATCACATTTCTAAAGTAAACACCTTTCACAAAATGCAAAATAGTTTAGTGATGAACCAAGCATTCCTGTATGTTATCATTAGAAAAACAGTTATTAGCCAAGCCAGTATTTGCATTCTTAAACAGGTCTTTCTGAAGTACTATGAGATCTCTTGAAAATTTTGACAATAACTCAATTAGCATGCTCTGTTGTGCACTGTTTCCTTTTATATGGACAGCCTCTCACTACTGACAGGACACATGAGGGTGCTAAAAGGATCTGTCAGGATGCTTTTGTGTCACATTTTACATACAGGCCCTGCCATTTTGCCCCTTGAAGCGAGGTGAAGAGAGAAGCGGTAGAGGGTCTGAAAAACACTAGGAAGGCTGCTTTGTCTTTGCAGTTTGACTGACAAGGGATATGCAAACTACTGTCTCTTTACAGAAGGAATCTTGCCTGTTAATCAGCTTTGTCTCAGCAATGTGGTTTAAGCTTTGTACATTACTGATCATTATCTTTGTTACAGAAGAGAAACCTTTCGGTTCAGAATTTATTTATTTTGGTAATTCCATAATGAAGTGTAACATTTTCAGTAAATATATATTTTTAAATTGGTATTATTTATATTATTTTAAATTTAAATTATTGTGAATTTCCCCTTGGGATTAATAAAGTATCTATCTATCTATCTATCTATCTAAAAACATCTCAACATCTCATTTCATTCTGCTAAGGGCATAAGAACAGTTAAGCAGTTCTGGGTAGATGCGGTGCAACTCAGTTTATGACTAATCTAACTGGAATAGTGATTTCATTTCTTTTCATTTGTATGTCTTTTAAGCGCTTTTAAAATGACATTTGTCCAAAATCCTCTGAGGCAGCGACAACTAACTGTATTATTAATATTCTTTAATATATATTTCAAAGATTTTCTGCAAGTTCCAATATAATCACCACTAATTTTTACAGAGGACAAGTGCAAGTAAAAATTCTGATGCCCTGGTAAAGCATAGGAAATAGAGGCTTCACCTTTAGTCAGTTAGCTGCTTTAACAGTCAAGCTTAATTAGTAAAGAAAATGGATGAACTAGTGGACATGTTTATTCCAGCAACAGTTAATGCAGCCCATTGATAAGATGTAGGTTGTTTTCCAGAGGAGGAATATTAAAAATAATTTAAAACATGTTTACAATATCATGAAAATACAGGGTTTAAATATATATAAGGATGTGTAAAATTATAAAAGTAATGTAAATACTCTAAGTATGCAGGTTTGAACAGAACACCAGCTCATTGCAGGGCAGACCAACTTAAACCACATCAAGTAACCTTACATGCACATCTTTGGAATATTCAAGAAAAGCAGAACACCTACAGAAAACGTATTTTAACACATTGAAAACTTACTTACAGAACATAAAGTGTGACCAAGATAAGAATCATACTCAGGACTGTGGAACTACTATCCAAACAAATAGCTAATAAATAGGTAAGCAAAGGATCTCTTAAATATAATATAAGGTCAGTGATTGGTATTCCCAGTGTCAATTAGATGTAATAATGTTTTTTTTTTTTTATTTTGTGGAGTCCATTAAGGGGACTTGCCTATACCGTTTTTTTATCTCAAGGGTGGTCAGATACTCTGGTTCACAGTTGCTCGAGGAGGCCACTCACTCAAGGCATCAGATAACCATTAAATCAGGTTACTTTTATTGCAATATCATTGTAGGATCATTGCAGTAGCGCCAACTTCCATCCGGCTTACAGATTAAAATAATGAGACTAGACCATGGACTATAACTTTCCTCAATTACAAAAACATCTTGCATTCACTTGATCACGTTTCGGCTCTGTCACAATGGCATGCGCAATCAGAGAGGTCCCTCCAAGTCTTTTACCAACCACCCCTCTGACAGAAAAGATAATGGTTTTGAGCTCCTTTCACTGTTTGCCCGTCAAATCAGAGCCAAAGTTAAGGACTGGTTTATGAGTAAAGTAAGAACGGAGCTGACCATAGTGGGGATTCATGTCGTCGTCCTTCCATAGTTTCAGCAAGCTGACATGATATACACATTCGCTTTGTCAACAATTTGGGTGTTTGACCAAACAGTCAATGAAACCTATTCCCTCTTTAACTTCATATTAGCCTGGCCAATGGGCCACTATTTTAGAGTGGGAAGTGGGAATGAGAACCATGATATGACTTTTGGAATTAAACTCACGGAGAGAAGTGCCATGATTGTAACAATGGGCCTGTGCTGACTGCACCCTTTCTATGTGTTATTTTAGTATTGGTCGGATATTTGCAAATCTCTTGTAACTGTGTGATATCTTCTTCTTCTTCTTTCAGTTGCTCCCATTAGGGGTTGCCACAGCAGATCATTTAAAATTGTTGTCCGCATATTGATTTGGCAAAATTTTACACTGGAACTTCCTGATATAACCCTCCCCATTTATCCGGGCTTCGGACCGGCACGAAGAAACACACTGGTTTGTGCATTCCAATGTAACGGTATGATATTTTCCAATATACAGTATTTGTTAGTAGGAGTGCCTTTTCCACTCACCCATCTTTAATAATATCCAATAACTCCAATATAGTAATATCCAATAACCCATATAGTAATTCAAAAAATGAGAAAGTGGAGGCTTGGGGAACTTCCCTGCAGGCAAATAACATAAGGGGGAAAAACTGGTCCAAGTTGCTCCCATCTTTGCTGACCACTTTCTGCCGCATTTTCTTGAGCGTCTGGTTGAAATGCTCGACTACACGATCAGTTTGAGGGTGGTATACTGTTTAATCCTGAGTAATATGGCAACTTCTATTATAACATGTGAGTCCCTGTCTTGCACCCCAAAACTCAAGACTGAGACTTAGCACTTTAGCAAAACCAGCTTTGTTCATCTTGAAACAGGAACAGCATGGCTATTTATTGTAGCGGGATCTACCACTCTCCTATACACAGACACAGCAATCAGGCCAGGTTAATGGCCAAGTAATACTGCTTCCTGCATTTATAATGTTCCTTACATCACCCATCGATGATGGCGCTTATAGAGTGACCCTGGTCAGCTCAGACTTGCTTTCATGACGAGCCACTGCAGTGCTGGGAGCCTGTGGTTGCCCTGGCAACGGATCAGCTGTCTTCCACAGATGCAGCAATCGTGGTTTGGGATGCCCTTCGGTGTTTCATCCTGTTGGGAGGAGTCCCAAATGAGTTTAGAAACTTTACACTATGAACAGCTCTGAGGTAAATGTCCTCCACTGGTCTACCAACACATTCAAAAACCCCTAACAATTCCCATGCAATGTTCTTGGAATTTGCGACTCTCAATAGGATACTCTCAGAATGTTGTGCAACATACTCAACTAATAAAAGGATGTATTTGTGTCCTCTGGCTGAGGGTTCAAGAGGTCCTACAATATTGACCCCAATGCGTTCAAATGGGACATCCACAAGGAGTATGGGACTAGAGAGATATCTGGGAATCAGTTGCAGTTGACACTTCGGGGCAGGGAGCATGAAGTGGCAGACCTGTTCATTGATCCCTGGCCAGTAGAATCTGAGCTTGATATGCTCAAGTGTTTTCTTGGCTCCTAGAAGATGGCCGTGAGCTATTTTGCAAACCTGCCACTGAAAGATCTTTAAGACTAGCAACAATGACCTTATCTCTCCCTCATGTTCTGCTACAAAATATATCAAATTATTGTTAATAAAAAAATGTGGCCCTAGTGGCATGGGATGTTCAGTACATTGTCCATATTTAGCAAAGTTCAAGGAATTGTTGTTCCACTTTTCTCTTATAAAAGAAGCCAGAGTATGCCCAAATTGAAAGTATAGGGTAGTGAGTGGATATGTGCTGACCTCAAGGGACGTGTTGATTGGCCGTAATATTCTGGCATCATTGTCCATTGTGATGTCACGGTAGGATGGAGCAGCATTAGCCATTAGATTACTCAGTTGAGCCATTTGTGATCGCGATGTGGAGACAGCTTGAAATGGGCTTCTTCCATCCATAACAAGGCCCAGAGAATACCCAGGAGTGTGTTGTGCTATTCCGATTTTGATTTTCAACCAGTCTTTCCCTAGTATCACTGGTTAAGGTGGATAGTGATGACATATGAGGCAGACCTGTACCACTGAGTTTCCCCATGGATATACAGTTAGACTGGTCTTGCTGGCATCCACTGTCACAGACGCAGATAATGGTGAGCCACAATGGAAATATTGCTGCCAGAGTCTGTGAGTGCAGTAACCTTGTGGTCATTTACTATCATCACTCCTGTACAAGGGAGATATAAGGAGTTAGCAAATGTACAGTACCTTCCATCTTGCGCCCGGCTGCAGTCCCTTTACTCGTCCAAGTGAGGACAGTTTGGGATGGTGTGCTTGGTCTCCCCGCACTTGAAACAGCAGAGGGGAGGCATGCAATTCTCCTTTGGCTGGGCTGCGGGCTCCAAGTTGTGGTGGGTGAGTTCCAGGTTTGTGACATGTCCTATCTGGGTGGTTTGGTGAGCAGACTGTTTTGCATTCTCACTTTACAAAGCCTCCCTGTGCAGCTCTTTGGTCTCAATGAGGATGTCCATGCTTTTAAACTTTTGCTGGCCGGACAAGATTATGGTTGCATCAAGATTCAAAGCCCTGAGGTTTTCTCCCAGTGAATGAGACAGAATTTTCTTAAAGGCACTGGAAAAATCAACGAAGATTATCCTAAGTGTGGTTTCAGCTTTGACCAACTGGAAGTAGGCTCTGTGGAGAAGGCAGATCAGAGCACCTATATACTATATGTCTTGATAGGCAAACTGCAGAGGATCCAGGTGTTCTGAAACCTAGGGTTGTATCTGTTTTATGACCAGCCTCTCAAAGGTCTTCATGATGTATGAAGTAAGAGCAAATGGTATGAGGTTTATATGAATGCCCTTTCTTTAGAACTGGGATCATATAGGATACTAGGGAGTTACCTTCACTTCGCTTCGCTCGCCAACCCCCGTGGCCTGTGCTACGTGCCAGCCACTTCACGTCTCTGCCACTTGTGTTGTGAAGAAGGGGGCTAAACGCACCACAAGGAGACGTAGTCGCTCCTCTGAAACCTCCTTTTAAACTGTGATACAATGAGAAACAAATACAGTTTTTTTTACCTCCTCTTTGCTTGATCAGCTGCTGCCTTGCTGTTGCTGCCATGCCACGTGATCTGTATCTCGCGCAGTGCTTTGAACATTTAAAAGTCTGTATAGCAGCTGTCTTTGTCATCTACTCTTTGTCTTTTATTTCCAGTCCCGGGTGTGGTTAAATGTCTTGGCACAAAGTCTTGTCTCATGGGATATGAGTTCTTGATATTTTAGTTTATAATTTAAAAACGAAATAAGAATCTGAAAATCTAACAACATCACATTAAAGTTTGATACATTCTGAAAAGAATGATACCAAACATATATATGTAGGTTTAAATTAAGCCAGATTTAAAGCATGACAAGAAACGTGGCACAAAAACGTCACATAAAATCCTTGCACTTTTAGGCTTAGGAGTTTATATATATAGAGTAGATTTCCACAGCTGTGGAACCTTCTGGAAATGTTGTAGCACAGTGTCCCTATCAATGCATTGAGACATTGGGATCTACACTCAGACCACAGGGTAACCATCCCCTGCTGCCTCACCAACACCTCTACTAAGAGCAACCCATCCTTTTCCAAGATGGTCTCCCATCCAAATACTGGTTGGGCCTGAACATGCTTAGCTTCAGGTAGATTACTTATTCTAAAAGGTGTGTTGTATGGCTGCTGGCAGATCCTAAGAGACAGATGTCATAGAGGGCTAATCTAGAGGCAAAGTGGCAAGAATGTTTATGAAGGTAACAGGGTGATGATGAAGCATGTCTAGAAGTAAATTATAAAGCCACCTGTATAGAATGAGAAGTACAGCAAGATTTATTTAGATCTATTGTGTTTTGCATTTATCATTGCTTATTTGACCTCACCATAGGTGTGCTGTGCTAAGACAGCATAAAATTGAAAAGGTCTTTGCTGATGTCATTTTATAATATTGGTCTATTTTTCATCAATGGTATAGAATACCATTAGACAAAAAAAAAAAAAATAATTCTATCATGATAAAGAAAATGTGAGCATGCTATGGAGGACTTCAGTAGTGTACAGGCATTCAATCTTTCTTCTCCACTATTGACACAATGTTTTCATTTCTATTTTGTTTTCTAAGACAAATGTTAAAACAGTTACACTATATATTACTCAATGTTAATTCATTCCTGTATATCACTGAAGAAAAGTATTACTTTTCATCATGTATATGTATTATGTTGAACTGACATGCAGGTTTAAAATGAAAGAAGTAAATAACATATTCACAAACGTATGGGGTTACACCAGATTGTTAGCCTCTGGTAATGCGGGTATTTTATTATAAACAATTAACACCTGTTGTGTATGTTAAGAAAAGAATGGATCACAAAATGGCTTGATTATCAGGGTAGTGTAATGATCAGTTACTAAATAGCGTGACTTTCCATATGGCAATGTATCTGAGTTGAACTAATTTTAACAAGTATATTCACCTCAGCATTTTCAAAATGATCAAACTCCTTTCAACTAATAAATTCACCTTATAGTGGAAGAATTAATACATTTCAATCCTGTTTTAGTGTGTACACAAGCTTTATAAATGAGGGCCCTGGAAACTTAGCTGTCCTCAAACAATATATAAGGTTACATTCTGTAATTTTTCTAAAGGATGTTCCAGTTATCTTCCAATGTTCAGAGAATGTTAACTCTAAATCTGTGCTCATCTGATTATTTGTTCAATCTTATCATGCACTCTGAAGATAACCAATGGATCTGATCTGAATAAGAAGTAAATGCAAATTGGTATATTTAAATCTGAGGTTGCACGGTTCAATTTTATAAATACACAATTTACTTATTTTGTCAGTATTTGTCAGTGAGAAACAAGGTGACGGAATTGTTAGTAAAATCGGACTTAATTCTATTGAAACCTTCTACAGAGTAGGGGCCCAACAAAAAAAATGAAGAATACAAATGGGCCATGGTCAAACTACAGGTGCATTAGTTTCAAGTCATAATTGAAAACAGAAATAAAGTCAAAGTAAATCCGAAGTGATTGTAAAAAAATGTGTTGTTTTGGAAACTATATTTTTCAGGCAAGAAGCTTGTATGTAGTTTCAAGAAGTAAAGAAACTCCATATTAATTTTCCCAATTATCTAATTTCTTAAAACATCTAATAGACTGCTGTTTATGTACTCTACATCTATATATATAATTCACTAAGGGCACGCAAGACACTGAGCGCAAGCAAGACACTGAAGGCATGCAAGGCAGTGAGCGCAAGCAAGACAGAGCCCTGACCGCCAACTCTAAGACCATGGGATACGCTCGACAGAGCCCCGCCTGCCAACTCTAACCCTCCTACCGCGTCCTGGGATACGCACGACAGAGCCACGCACGCCAACTGTAACCGTCCTCCCAAGTCCAGTGTCGCTCTTGAGGCACGCAACAACTCACCAAACACAGCCTCAGTCGCTTTCGTCTGTGCAAAAGTCCACATGCACCTCTGAGCCACGTTGACTTTACACTGCACGCAAGACAAAGAGCCACGATCGTCAACTCACAAATCCCCGCCCACCAACTCTAAGGGCAAGCAAGACAGAGAGTGCACGCAAGACAGAGAGCCACACCCGCCAACCCACAGAGCCCCACCCACCAACTCTAAGACTATGAGATACGCATGACAGAGCCCCGCCCACCATCTCTAATCCTACTTCCACGTCTACCGTCACTCTCGATCAAAGAGCAATAATTAGCAAACAAACAAAGATAACTGGCAGTAACCGTGCAAAATTCACAATTGGTATGCCAGTTTGAAAAGATAAGTTTTGAGTGTAGTTTTAAAATGTGTTATTGAATCGAGCTGATGTATATGAGAGAGAAGAGAATTTCCGAGTTGAGGAGCACTATGAGAGACGCTCGAGTTCCCATAGCACAGAGTTTGATGTGTAGTACAGAAAGTACAGTTACAGATGAGAAACTGAGTGAGCGAGACGAGTGTCAGTCTGTAGGAGATCAGTGAGGTTGTGGAGAGCTTTAAATGTTAAGAGCAGTATTTAGTATTGTATTCTGTAGTTAACAGGGAGCCAGTGAATTTGAGAGAGAATAGGTGTAGTATGTTCAGTTCATTTAGAACAGCAGGTTATTATCCTGGCAGCAGAATTTTGAATAAATTGTAAGCGATGGATACGTTTTTGTGGGATGTGTAAACGATTCACCAAAATCTGTTGTATGTAAACAATACTGTTTAAAATGTCATTGTTTTTTCATCAGAAAACCCGGTCTCCACATCTACCTGCATTAGTTTAAATGGCACTTTATACCACTCGCAATAGCATGGACGCGCTGACTTATCGTGTAGACTGGGCAACACTGTGAATACGGCGTCTATCTATATATGTCTATGTTTTCCATAGCCTGCTACAGGAAGGTACTCTCTCGACCATTGGCATTGGTTTTGCTCCTTGCTATTTTCGTTATACTGCGACGGTGGTTTCCTAAGCATTTGTTATACTGAATTCCTTTCTCACTGTTTTCTGTTCCTATTCTTACACCGCCGTATGCTACGACGGGATTCGGCTAGTTACGTTATAAATGTTTAACCTGTACACGATATAATTTCATATGTATGTGTAATTTTTGAAGATAATAAGCTATTAAGTTTGAATAATAAAAATAAAATTACTTAATGGCAAAATTTATAAAAGTGTTTAAAGTAGGGTTTCAAAACAGACTAAATAGCAAAATTTTCAGTATAACATTCAACCAGCAATACAACAAAACTTTAAATGCTATACTTCTTTCTTGCTCTAGCTGCAGGTAAAAGTTGAATGTTCAAAGTTATTTCTATGAACATTGATTTTTACAAGAACATGTCAATTGAAATTTAATCTGGCTCCCTTATGAGTCATGTAGTTTGCTAAGTAATCCACTGTTTCATTATGGAAATCGCAGATGAGTGCAGAAACCTGAAAACAAGTGTTTATTATTACTATTTATTAAAATTCTGCTCTAGTTATGTCATTTGCACTGTAGTTGGTCTATGAGTTCTTTAAGATGGGTTCAAATTATTAAAGCAACTTACAGAGAGGCAATCAGATTTTAATATCCTGCATTTCTGGGATCCATACACTATGTGCTCATGTGTAAAACCCACTTTGATTGACATCCAGGATTATTAGACTGTCCAGTAAAATGATAGCTGACACTCTTAGGTTCAGCTCCTACTTATGGATAGCCCACAGGCTTGTACATGCATTCCAAGGAGTGTTTTCCACAGTGAAGAAAATTAAAATAAAATGGCCATGATCTCCTTTGAAATATCACTTTTAGCTCTTCGCTCTAAAATTGTTTTACAGTATATCATTCAAATTCTCTCATGGAAATGTTTTACTGTTTAATCATTTTAATGCGTCTTATATGTTCTTTAAATTCTTTTATCAAAATGTTTTACTACTTAATAACTCATTTTATAAATACTACATTTTATTTTTTTCCCTTGCACTCACTGAGTGAAGCCACTGGGGAATCAGCTAGTATAGATATATACTAGCAAAATACCCGCACTTTGCAGCGGCGAAGTACTACCTTAAAATTTTTATTAATAAGAAAAGTAAACCTTTTTAAACTGAGGGAAAATATACCAATAATTATTTGTTAAGGATCTCTTTGTATGCCATGTTGTCAGTTTGGCCCTCCGGTTGTAATATGACCAAGCTGTGCGCTGAGCTTACTCTTGAGCAGGCCATGTACAGTTGGCCATGTGAAAAGAAATCTTGCCTCAAATCTCACAGCTTGGATTGCTGCTGTCATAATCGGTTTGAGATTCATGGTTTGTTTCAATTACATTAGTTTGCAGGACTTGTGTTGAAGTGACATTCGGCATCTGTCAAGCGTTGTAAGCATACAATCGGTTTCATTGATAACTTCGCATTCCAGCTTTTGAGATTTTAAACATACATAAACATCAAAGTGTCCACTACTCAAATCGTCACCTGTGAATCTAAGATGTTTAAGAGGCATTGGCTGTTGTCCAAAGGTGTAAAATATTTGGCCATTTCAGTACACTTGAAAGCGACAATCGAACAATTCAGCGGCAGCCATCAACTCACATGCAGAACCATAGGTGAAGGGCTTAAGCATTTCACTGTTATAGTGCTCCTGTGTAGTATAATTATCCCCTGTACCGTCATCAGTCTACACCTTGAACCTGTCCCAGTCATTCAATACATAAGACACAATGTTCCTCCGGATATCAAGCGTGAGCCTGATATGGCCATGCAATATGTAACATAGAGAATGGAAAAGGCAGGTGCCCTCTCCAGGTATGGAAACCACTTGGTAAGTGACATAAATATAAATAAGAAAGTTTAATATGGCGGATGTTGTCAACCGTTATGACCGTTACGCGTAGAATTTCTAAATGAAACCTGCTTAACTTTTGTAAGTAAGCTGTAAGGAATGAGCCTGCCAAATTTCAGCCTTCTATCTACACGGGAAGTTGGAGAATTAGGGATGAGTGAGTGAGTGAGTGAGTCAGTCAGTCAGTGAGGGCTTTGCCTTTTATTAGTATAGATATACACACACCCACAGTTGCTCATGAGCTAAATTGGAGAAGCAGGACCATTTTATTTCATTTCTTTCATGCTGCATTAGTAGGATTAATTACACACTCTTACATCTGCATCCAGGTTTTTAAATATAGTTTTCCATTGTAATGTTATTATTTCAATTGCAAAGCAGCTTAAAGCAAGGTTGGGCTGTATATTCAGAAAGTAAGGAAGACAGAATAAGCAAGGTTTAAAATTTACTTCCTAACTTTTTTTCTTGTACAATAAATACAGAAACTTAGCTATTATATTTGATATCCCAATAGTAAAACATACAAAATCTCTGGTGCTTGGGGAGAAAATGGTGAAACCTATCATTTAAATAATCCAGTGGTAAGTAGTGATGAGTGAAC
Organism: Polypterus senegalus; assembly: GCF_016835505.1. NCBI lineage: Eukaryota > Metazoa > Chordata > Cladistia > Polypteriformes > Polypteridae > Polypterus > Polypterus senegalus. The sequence continues at coordinate 120,735,020 of NC_053157.1, read as the reverse complement.
TCTGTGCAGTTCACTTTGCTATGAATTAAAAAAAAAATCACAGAAATGCTCGGGAACTTTGGCGAACTCCACGGAAAGCACTAAAATCAAAACAGAAGTAGGAACTAAATAGTTTTGAGTGGATAATAATTGTGTAATGGCCATTTAAGTGTCCCTCAGGGCTACGGAAGAATCTGCCAACTATGCTGAACCGATTATTGCGGCTAAAAATGTGATCTGAGCTATGAGGCAACAGTGCTAAACACTTTGCCACCATGTCTCAAACAGAAAAAGATGCAGAAGCAATGAATTCCACAAACAAAATACTGTACAACAAATATCCACAAACTAAAAATTAGTAAATAAAATACATAATTTAGATCATTGTGCTACACAGAGTTTCAATACTGGGACACACACTGACTGTGCTACATAGTGCCGGTGTGGAACTGGCTTGTTTCATTGTTTGAGGTTTGCAGTTCTGGGTGCAGCTGAAATGTCTTTTTTCTTTCTCATGTATCTGTGCAGATGCTTTACACGTTTTTCTTCAATCAACAAGAAATGTCTTGTAAATAGTAATAAATCTTTCATTATTATTATTATTATTTCACTGGGTCTCCTGTTTTCTGACTCAGGGAAGGTGAGAGCTCATTTAAGACTTGTTTTAACTGGGCTACTTATGTTTAAATAATTAGCCATGCGGTGCTGCATGAGTATGCTGGGATCAGTGCTATATATCTGGTGGCAGTACTCACAATATTCTCATAGTGGCATGCAACGAGACATTAAAAATTGCGATGGGTCCAAGCAACCTAAATTTATTTTCAATACCATAAAATTTACAGATTAAACTATTTTTTATTAAAGTGCACAATTTAGATTCAACCAGTCAGCCTTTCTGAACCAGCAACAAACATAAGCCTCGTTGAATGCTGTTGTAGTATTTGAAAAGACTTACAGACAACAAGAAACTTTGTGAATCATTTATTGGTTCAGAATTTTGATTATCTGTTGGATTTGCTTAAATACAGTATAAATCCCTCATGCATGTGTATGTGGAAACTGTTAGCATTCCAAAATTTAAAGTACTACAAGAGATTCCCTGTATGTATTACACCAGATGTGAATACTCAGTATGGCTCTGATGCTGTCTAACTAGCTTTTTATTTCAGGCTGCCCTCTTGAATAGCTTGTAGACAAAATAAGAGAGAAAATGCTAAGTGTTATTATCAACAAACCAGGGGCCTCATGTATAAACGGTGTGTATGCACAGAAATGTTGCGTAAGAACGTTTCCACATTCAAATCGCGATGTATAAAACCTAAACTTGCCGTAAAGCCACGCAATTTACACGGTACCTCATACCCTGTCGTATACAAGTTCTGCGCTCCGTTTTGCAGACTGGCAGCATCCAGCGTCAAAGCAATGCTACTGTTCCTGTTTGGTTACCCTTTATTTTTTAGATCCACATTCCTGACGTGGCTTTATAAATACACTGAAACTAATCGCATATTGTTTATTAGTGTAATGCATCTGATTGTAATTAACCTGTAACAATATAATGGTTCAGGGAATAGCCATAGTATTCCAAATACCATAACTGCTTTAGCATTGTTACTCTCACTGCACCTTCTTCTTCTATCAGCTGCTCCCGTTAGGAATTGCCACAGTGGATCATCTTTTTCCATATTACTCTCACTGCACAACTCGGAGTATTTATATCACTGTATCTGAGTGGGGAATCACAGCAGCAGCTGATCAGAAAGAGAATTATCGCTATACAGCATCAAGCACACGCTGCCTCAGCCACGGCAAAACGTTTCAAAGCCTTTCCTGTACGGACCTCGCAGTTCAGAAACAGTTTCATCCTAAGAACTATAAACACACTCAATCAATGCTCCTTGTAGAACTGTTAGTACTTATAAGTACAATTACCCCACTGTAAACTTGCACTACAGTTATAATATTGCACAACCTGTGCCACTTTATAAAGCACATATTTACATATGATGACAATATCATTTTTAAGATGAAATACAGCAAAATATGTTGATTATATTATACAGATAAAACTTTAACTTCATTTAAAAAATCTGTATTGTTAATAATTAAACATATGAGGACACAGTGCCGCAACGCTAGCAAGTTCACGTATTGTTCCTGCCTTGCACTGTATATTTGCTGAGGCTGGCATGACACTAGAAGGATAGACGGATAGAATAATTAAACATGTACTATGAAGATATTTCTATGTTCCTTAAAAGTTTAGAAGAATTATCGTTGTAACCTTACAGATGGCTTCACGTCTATTATAGAGCTGATTGTGTGGCGATTGGGTATTTGGGGAAAGAAATGTAAGGACAGGAATTGGAGGTTAGTACGTTTGAAAGAGACAGTACTGCTACAATAAATTATTTCATCGAAGGTCGCACATGGCGCAGCAGCATCTTCTGTGAGACATGAACAATCACTGCGCCATCATGTTCCCATGTTTAATAACATGCTTTCATTCCAATCATCATGAAAATATCACATGTACATCTCAGTATTTTAATTATTTAGAGAGCTGTAATATCACAAATGTAATGGATTCTTTAATTAAAGGATTTTAAGATGAAGTTTATGATGTTCTACTTTAATGATAAAATAAACTACGTGATTAAAGTGGAAATTTCAAGATTAAAGTTGACATTTCATGCTTTTTCCCACTATGTGCCTATTTTTTTTTTTGTCTGTACCCTGATAAGCTGAGACATTGGGCCTTTTCACGGCAACTTTGATATGTGACTTCTTTTTTATTTTGGCACTGTGCGACTTTGTGAATTTGAGCTTTTGAGTTTCTCCGACACGCTATGTCACTCGATCAACTTCTTTTTGCTGTTTAAATCAACAAATAGTATGTTTTTCCTTTGCCTCCACTTGGTATTCGCTGAAATTCTTATATTTTCCACCGTGCTTTTCTCATTGTCTTTTCACAGAAGGCTGAGCTTAAGGTCTATTTATATTGATTTGCATATTCAAAGAGGCGTAATTCTGGGAGGAATTGGGGTGGGACAGCAGGTGCGTGCACGTGCATTACTTTTCACGCTGACCGGGATTTATGGAGCGGAAGAACATGGAAGTTGGAGTACGCACAGATTCCTGCATCTGGATTTATCTGTGCGTAAGCACATTTCGGCTTTTGTGCTTACGTCATGTTATAGTGCGAATTCTACACAGAGCGTTATGCATGAGGCCCCAGGAGATGTGCATAGATAGAAGCTAGAACAAATACTTTTTTAGACTGTGTATTACTATCAAAAACCAGGAGACTTTACCATTGTCACAGTCAAACAGGAATTATCAAAAATCATTAAAAGGGTCACAAAAATTCAACCAAAACCAAAATACTAAGACTGAAAATCAAATTGTGAGATGGAAACATACAGTATGAGTCATTAGTAGAAAATAAGAAAATTAGTCTTGGACAAAGGGTTAATGCAGCACAAGTGTTTGTGATGCAAATCGTGGTGCCTCCTGGTACCAATGAATGTATTCTAAAAAATGATAACAAGAACACAGGTGGTTTCCATTCTTAACAATATGATTGTTTTTTAACACCTGCTTTGTTGATCACAGCAATAAAAGCTCTCTCCAAAGAGCTTGACAATATGTTAGTAACAAGGTGGTCAAGTCTGCAGATAACACTAAATGTGAAATAATTGAGGATACGCTAAAACCTACAAACCCATTACAGACAGAGCGACAGTATATAGTTGTGTCAAATAAAGTTTAATGTAAAGGAATGTAAACCTTTGCACTTAAACAGTATACATTTTATATATAACTAGCTAACATAGCTGAAATACCAGGTATTGCCCAGGAAGAAAATGAAGTGTTTTTTTTTTTAATTGTTTGAGAAAAATATAATTAAATATTATTAAAAAAAAAACAGAACTTTAAAAATAAAAATAAATGAACAAACAATGAAGACTCACTAATGTGCTTGTCCTTGTATGTATGTTATTATCCAGTTGAAGCTCAGAACTGGCCAAATCTATTTAATTTCAAAAGCAACAGGGGTGCGGTGGTGCTCAAACATAAAGAATGCTGGCAGTCACCTCCAGTTTGCCCTCTGGTGGTCTTTCCAAGTGTCAACTGGATGATAACATGCATGCAAGACCGCAAGATCACCCCCACCCTTCACAGAAGGGGGTGGGTTAGGGTTGATTTTACCCTGCAGTATTTTGGTCGACCAATAAGCAACATGTGTTCCAAGTGTCATGAAAATTGCTCCAGCCATTCAGAAGTGATGCTGGAACATACATACATACACAAACACACATACATTGGCTTTTATATATATGGATTACTCAATAGAAGGTCTGAAATTTGAAAATATACTTCAGCTAGTTTACCTTTATTTTATAATGTTTGAAGTACACTGGCATTCTTACTTGTAAGTCTCCCACAGACTTGTGGTACTAGTGTATTAAAAACAATGAATAATACACAATATATTAAATACAATAACATATATATGTAGGAAACAAATATCAAGCATATTGAGTAGTCTTAAAACTTGTGGATAAAAACTGTCTTTGAATTTTTGGGAGCGAGTGGTAATGGTAATAACACAGTTTGACTTTCTTTGTTGTTCTATGTTATATATGTCTTGGACAAAAAGGAGCTATGTACCACAAAATATTTTATGCTGAATTCATCACCTTCTTCTGTGCTTTGCAGGACTCAACTGAGAAAGTGCTATACAATTGTGCAATCCTGCCCACCTATGAAAAAGTTAGTGAACACAGAGATATGCAGGCTTTCCGCAAGGTCCTAAGGAAATAAAGCTGTTATATGGCTTCTTTAATAATAGCCACAATGTATTATACCCGGTGATAATGTCTCCAAGAAATTTCAAGTTTCTGATCCTCTCCATAGCTTTCTTGATGCAGCTGAATAGGATGTTATCTTGCTTCAGTTTTATTTTGGGTATCATTTTATTATTTACTCTGTTTGTAATAAACTATAGTTAAAAATAAGGATTCCTGATTTGTATTGCTATTTTACATTGTTTTATATCAAGTAAAAGACTTATAACATCTTTTATAATATGCTGCAAAAATATAAAAGTGAAGAAGTAATAAGAAATGTTGGGGTACCATTGGTAACCCTGCTTAATTGCTGTTTATTAAGAAAGAAAAAAAAGTTTTGTAATGCACAGTATAGGGCCATAGCTGTGTCTTGTTCCCTGTCAGTTTTCAGAATTACGTGGACAGAACCAGAAGAGGCAAGACTTATTCCAGTTCCATGTCACAGTCCTCTGTTCTAGGAGCTGTATACGTCTGTGGCACATTTAAATCTTTTCCCAGTGCAATTTTAAAATTAGATAAACATGATACTCACATGTTTGACATACGGTATCTATAAAAAGTATTCACCCCTTGGAAGTCTGCACATTTTATTATAATACAACACTGAATCACAGAGGATTTATTTTGGCTTTAATGACACTGATCAACAGAAAAAGAATATTTAATGTCCAAGTGAAAACAGATCTCTGCAAAGAGATCTAAATTAATTGCAAATGTAAAGAACATAATTGACTGCATAAGTTTTACGCCGCCTAAATTATCACTGGTGCAGCTAACTGGTTTTTGAAGTCACATAATTAGTTCAGTGGAGGTGACCTGCCTGCATTCAATGCAGCTCAATTGATTGTTGTACAAATGCCCCTGACTCTAGAAGGTCCAACTCAGACATAACATACACAACGAAGACAAAAGAACACTCCACACATCTCAGTGAAAAGGTGATTGAAAAAATACAAGTCAAGGGATGGAGACAAGATAATATTTACTTCAAGTCATTATGGTCTGATGAGAATAAAGCAGAGCGTTTTTGGCTCAACACTATGTTTGAAAACTGCACATTATCAAAAATACACCCTCCCCATAGGGAAGCATGGTGGTGGCAAAATGATGCTGTGGCGATGCTTCTCTGCAGCTAGTCCTGGAAGTCTTGTGAGCATATTGGGTACAATGAGTTCAGCAAAATACAAGGAGAACCTGGAGGAAAACCTGATAGAGTCTGCCCCTTGGGAGAAGATTTTTTTTTTCCAGCAAGACAACAACCCAAAACATAAAGCCAAAGCTATGCAGGAATCGCTTAAAAACAATGTTAATGTCTTGAAGTGGTCAATTCAGAGTCCAGATCTCAATCAAATTGACCTGAAAAAGCAGCTGTTCACTCACAATTCCCATGTACCCTGGCTGAAACTAAGCAGTTTTACAAGGAAGAAAGGGGAGGTGTCCAGATATGCAAAGCCGACAGAGAGAGAAACCTGTGCACACAAAGTCATTGCTGGAACCTACCCAAGGTATATCAACTAAATACTGACTTGTTTGATCAATTATTTGGTGTCTTATATCTGTAATTAATTTAGATCATTTTGCAGAGACATGTGTTCACTTTGACATTCAAGAGTCATTTTCTGTTGATCAGTGTCAAAAACAGTCAAATTAATCCACTGGTATTCAATGTTGTATAATTATAAAATGTGAAAACTTCCAAGTCGGTGAATTTTTTTTTTTTAAATCCCGTATGCATCATGTCTGATCTAAAGCTGTTAAATATAAGAAATACAGCCATTTGTCCTCAAAGAATATGTATAAATGTAAAGAGATATAAAATATGTAATAAATTTACTATTTGCATATTTTATAAATACTTATCTTTTAAATTCCAGTAAAGAGTTGAATTATTGTATGTTTCCATTTTTTCTCAATTTATATACTGCATATCTCATTTTTGAATTATAATGTGTAATTAGTCTTGTAGTCTTGTAATCTCTCCAGAGTACATAGCCATAAACTTTATCTTATCCTAAAGAAAGTTTCCCACAGTATACAGGTCAGGTGCTGTTGTTTTCAGAAAGGTGGCAGAATGAAAACAATACGCACCTGTGCAAAGTTTTAAAGTTCATCACACGAGTAAAAACATGAAAGTGAGAAGTGTGATCTGCGATAGAAAACCATTCATGCACAGACTAGGTGCCTGGACATTTATTGCAGTTACATGTTTGATTTATAATGAATGGATTTTTATCAGTGTACAAGTGAAAACATTCAGACCACAAGTCATCGGTTTCTTGTAAAGTAACAGAGCTACACCGTTAAAAAAAAATATATATATATTCTAAAACAGATTTCTTAAAAGACTGTTAAGAACCAACATAGCCTTAATTGGTTATAATTTAATATCTTTGTTATACTGTGAGTAGTCAGTTAAATGAAAAGCATTTATTTGCTCAAGAAACAAACTACTTGAAAAAGTTACATGTTTCTAAATATGTTATTGGTAAAAAAACAGTTTGTATTTAGGCTTACCTGAATCCTTCATTATGAGACACACTTTATTTCAAAAGCATTTCGAGTTGTTTCTGCAGCCTATGGTAAGTCAACTGAGCAAACATATTCTTCAATAGTTACTTTAAGCTTTTGTAACTTAATGAAAATTGTGCAAAGTGACAATAGCATGTTTCAAGTGTCTTAATGTACAAACATACTATAATGTCCCCATCCAGACAGAGTAAGAAGTGCTTATGAAGGTTTGAGCCTCTATAGCTGTTATAATTCTTATGGCTCCATATTGCTGCGATTTTGTTACCCCTCTCTGACTCTTTGTAACCGTGTGCTCATTCTATTATTTATGTTGTGTTCCGATGTTAACTTTTTCTTTAATTCTTTGATCTAATTGGTGTTTATTTAATTATTGTTTATAAGATTTTTAATATTTATTGACATTTTTATTACTGCTAGAGAGAAGTTCCAGCTCCTTGTAACCTTGAACTTGTAATACTGGATTCAGAAATGGATGGACAGATTAAAGAAAATGTTTGTGTAAATTTGATTTTGTACATCTTGGTATGTCACCTACAATTAAATGCCAGTGTTCAGTGTTTTTATTGCTCACATCTCTTTCTTTTCACTGAGTTTCCTATGAATTGCTCCACTTTGCCCTCCCCCATAACTGCTACTGCTTTGGAAAGGCACTCCCTTTAAAGGACACCTTTTCATTACTCACGTGAGAGTTTCACACCTGTTCAGTGTTTTCTTCACAGGATTCTTGGAAAGATTTGAGACAGCCTGGCAAAAAACAATCAGAAAGAGCGCATGTATCTCTTCTCTCACACGGTATGTGTTCATGGACACCCACCACTATCTGTGTTAATTATATGTAATGATGGAAATTGCCAAATGACATTCTGACTTGGAGCCTGGATGAAATATGGTTTCAGAGCCTAACATTTATATTTTTGAAGAAATAATATATGGAATAATGCAGTGTACTGGAATGAATAATGTACTGCACATTAGTAAAGTAAATGTAAGTTAGAAAATGTTCCGCTTCATGTGTTAGATTTGCAAATGTATCACATTTATTTTTAAAACAGTTAACTGTACTAATGACTAACCTAATTCTTAGCTGAAGAAGTGAAGTGATCTGTGAAAATGTATTGTGTATAACTCAGAGGAGAGGCAAGAAACAAAAATCTAGTGAGTTAAATATTTTTTACTTCTCAATTTTCAATTGATTGCAGTGTATAAATAAAAAAGAATTCTTACTTTTTTAGCCATGTCATGGTTGGTAATTTGCAGTTCAAAACATCCACCAATTTTCTTCAGACAAGTACCCCATCTATAGAACTTCAGCTGCTCAGGATTTGAAGGGTCAGTCTCTGAGAGCGATGAGGTGGCGGTCCTAGCCTCTGCACCACCAGACTTAAATCATACAATCTGAAATTAAGGTCAGTCTGTCATTCTAACTTCTCTTTATTGGCAATGATATCTTGATATCTTTTTTTTTGGAGAAGAAAGGTGCTCAAAGATTTTTTTTGCTTGTTTAATTGAGTAATTATAGGCAATCAATACATATTTGAGTTTGGCACATAAGATAATTAATCACATGTCAGTTTTATTTAGGAGAGCTGACCTCCAAATGAAGGAAAAGTTAATTGAAAAATGTACTAATTAAAGATGTATTATTCCACTGTAGTCATAAGGTTACTTAACAAATTCATATATTGAATGTGTGCATTGAAATTGTGAACCTTGGAATTGTAATACAACCTTTAGACTGGCTGCTCTAAAGCTATAATCTGTCATTTGATGCTGTATCAAGATCCTGCTAAGTACAACCTTAAGCAAAACAAAAAAAAAAAAAATAACATGGCTACCTTTTCCTCTAGCAAGGCCAAACATGCTAGTTTTGGATATGTTTCAATTCTGCCTTAATTCATAAAAAGTGAAACAAAATCACCATTTATATCTCTGACAGCTGGCAAGTTTAATGTGTTTTTACTCTGAATGCCAATAAAAAGTTTTCATTCAGCCCTTGTCACGGATCCTTGATGTGCTTGAAGTGTCAAGCTTGTCAAACTTGCTGGCAGCATTGACATGTGCTTCCTAAAGCAACAATGTAGCAAAGGAGCCTACAACATTTACTCTGTAAATTACAAAGGTTGGGATCATCTGTAAAGTTAGATTTGGGATTGATTTAAAAGTGTGCACAAGCTTTTAAAGGATTTACTCCATGTTTCATATTATTAAATGGATTTCCGCAATGTTTGCTTACATGCAGTAAAAGAAAGAAATCCATAATGTATTTATTATGCTAAAACCAGAGTTCAGGTGCTGCTGTAACTACCGTGTAGACAGCTGCAATCCAGCTGACCAAAAAATAATTAATAATAATTTATTTCTTTGGTCGCCTGATCACCTGTCATATTTATATTTTGAATATGGTCATGCACTGAGTTACAGCCGAACGAACTGAGGTCATTTGTAATTATGGCTGAGGGTAACTAGAAAACAATAAAGCAATGATGTTCTAGAAATTGCCAAAACCAGCCACTAGATGCCGCACGGCTGTACATTTTTTATTCGTCATGTACTTGCCAGAAATAGAATGATACACTCTGCATCGAAACAGTGTGAGAAACGGTGGTGGAGCTGCAGAGGTAGCAGTCTCTTGGCTGTACTGATGTTGCAACCATCAAAAAGCTACATACTAGCAATAAGTATAAAAATACATATATCATTGCACTTACAGAGTTCCAAACTTCAGGGCACTGATTGGTCATGCCACACTGCATTTTTTGAAGTTGTGCTTCACAGAGCTGTCACGTTATTTTTGTTTTCAGTCTGTGCAGATGGTTCACACTTTTTTCTTCCATCAAGAAGACAGAAACACCTTGTAAATTGTAAGAAATCTTTCCTTATTTCACAGGGTCTCATATGTTTTCTGACTGTTGGAGGGTCCTTTTTAGGGTTTTTTTAATTTGCCCTTCTCCACGTGGCTGATTCTTGTGCATTTGGCCCACAATGCTTTCCCTTACACTTATCTGGTATGTGGCTGACTAGTCTCAAAGATCGAATTGTACTACTCTTTACCTATAGTTATGAATACTGATGAACCCCACCATACCTACAGAGCCTCAGTTGCAATGACCTGTACACTTTGTGACCAACATATGGCTAATTTGACATCACAATGGCCAGTCACAAATGGAGCTGTAAGTTGGTGCATGACTGCATGTAAATTACCTATGTAGAAGTTGTAAAAACTCATTTTTATATTGTTTTTTTTTTATTATTTCATTTTTTTCCACTTACCCTTGGTCTCAAAAAATAGTTGAGGCACCATTTGGGTTTCAGCGGGTTTGGATACCAATGAATTTAATGGTTATGGTTGTTTCCTGATTTGATACATTTTAACATTCTCCCATAGCACCATTTTGTTTATCTTACAGGCTCTGCTAAAATTAGACAGTTGTTTTAACGGGTGCCATGCCTTTTTTAGGCAGGATGACCAAGAGTGTGCAGCATGTGACATCATTACCACAGCAGTAGCTGGTATTCAAATTCATTTTTATGCTGTTTTTGACCATTTGTTTAAGTTAATAGTGTTATGGCTGTTGGTTATTTGCATTATTCTGTGTTTCTTATTAGTTTTGTGTATTCTTCAATTTATATGTGTCAATGTTTGTTCTGTTATGTTCTGTGTGTCTTGTGGGAGGTTCCATCTGCTTATCACCGTCAAGGGGTTGCCCTCAGCCCTATAAAAGCTGAGCAAACAAATAGCATGCAGTTCATCGCATGCACCGGTGTTGGTGAGTTTCTCTTGTAATTATTATTTGCTTTTTGTGATTATTGACATTATGCTCTGTTTTTGACTTTGCCTGCTGGATTTGGGGCAGAGTGGTGGCTCTGGGATTTGTAGCTCAAAAGGGTAATCCTGTCAAGAACCTTGGATGCCACCACAAGGCTCTGCACTTTCGTATTTTGCCAAATTTCGTTATGACCTGGAAGTAATTCCAAGTTCAAGATAAAACAAGGTGCTTCACCTCTCTCGGTGGGTCAGAGTCGAGAGGAAGGTGGGTGACACTCACTGGAGTGAGGTGAGAAGGAGAAAAGATGGAATTTCTGTAGTTATGTAGCAAACTTGAGGAAAAACCTGGAAAGGTACTTTGTGTGAATGAAAAAACTTATTTTAAACTTGGGACTATTTTGAGCAGTTAACCCATTTGTATTTAGTTCTTTGTAGTCACTGCTATTATATTAAAAGTAAAAAGACACTTGTCTACTTACTGGCTTGTTTACTGGGTAAACACGGGTAACAGATGCATGTTATCTAGTTCAGTGTGGACGGGTCTGCATGAGTTTCCACTTTGAAAGGCCCTCAAGTGGAGATGCATGCCTGCTGCCCATCATGATTTATCTTGATGTTCTTTTGTTGCGACCATCTTGTTTTGCAGATATGGTGTTGCAGAGGAAGTGATTAGTGTATGAACGGCACTGGATGAGAGAATCAGCAACATTCACGTTCAGTGTGACAGGCATAAATATTGTTTAGGCTAGAAATGTGACCCGGGAGAGATTAGTGTTAGATCCAGGTCAGGTGATGGTTGACCCAGAATAAAATTTGGTCTATTAGGCCAAAACGTTGCCCAATCAGGAATTATACCATGAGAAGGTACGTAATTATATGCAGTATTAAATAGGCTGCAAAGTGATTTACAGGCAGGGGAATAGAGCGCTATTCCAATTTCATCAGGGTGAGCTAACTTCACTCCAAGTTTATTGATATAGAGAGAAAGCGGGCAAAGAATGTTTTGGTTTTTCTTTTAACTTAATGGTTAACTCCCTAGAGCGCTTAAAAAGGAATTGTTTTTTTTTTTTTTGGAAGATTTTTTATTTTTCTCTATTATGGTTGTGTGCCAGTTAGTGGATGTAAGCTTATAATTAACATTCACCTTTTCCCATCTTATTTATTTATTGTAGTACTAGACATTAAGCCCGTTACAATAAAGGGTGCTAGAACAGTATTGCATAAATATTATTAGGAACAGTCTATATTAAATGGCAAGGGACCTTGACCTCATTCTGTTTGTTGTCTTAATTTTTTTGTTAAAAATATTTTTGCAAGAAGCCTAAAGTAAAAGTAAAATAATATTAAAAATAGAAACGTATATGACAATACAGTAAGTATAATTAATATTGCCTTAGTGTAAAACTTTATAACAATCTGTAATACACAATATCTGAAGAAGATATTTAAGAAAATGTTTTTATTTTTTTACCTCAGGAAATTTTTCAATAAAATTTCATTATAGACAACATTTTTTGTAAACAGTCTTGTTCAGGACCATCTACAACGTTGACAACAACATCTGTAAAACTTCTAACTCTTGATAATGCAACATATAACTGACCGTGGCTGAATACTGGTTCTGGCAAATAAATGGCAGCTTTTTCTAAGGTTTGCTCTTGAGCTTTATTAATTGTTATGGCAAAGGCTAATGTAACTGGAAATTGTTGCCTTCTTATGGTAAAGGATAAATTATTAGAGGATAGAGCCAAATCAATACGGGGAATATTCTGACGCTCATTTTCTTTTTTTACAATCGATCTCTTTGCTCGTATTTTTCTTTGTCTTTCAGCTTTCTTTTGTTGATGTTTACTTGCTGAGCTGACCGTTCTTCCAGGAGATGTTGCTTATATACGATTTGAGTGTCTGTGTCTTTTGTCCTACTTGACGTGTCCTTTTTTTTTTGGGTGGCATGTTGTTAGTAGATAGATAGTTAGTAAACATGCACGGGGCAATATGTGTGGCGTCTCCCCAGCAATGGAATTTAAAGTGCGCGGCCACGACTACCCAATCAGCACGCTCCCCAGCAATGCTGTCCTTTATTTGCTTATCATGCGCGGCTACGCCATTCACTGTGTGCCCAGCTTCCAGTGTGTGTGCGTCCACTGTCTCCCCAGCAATGATGTCCTTTATTTGCTTATCATGCGTGGCTGTGGCTACGCCATTCACTGTGTGCTCAGCTTCCAGTGTGTGTGCGTCCACAATGCCGGTCGTGCGTGTTGCACCGAGCCTCGCACATGCGTACTTCACCAAAAGACACACACACACGGACACCTGGACGCACAAAGGGGTTTTATTAAAGAGGATTTGTTTATTGTTTGCATCTTTTGATATTGCCCCTAGAGGACACCTTTTTACCTGTTGCACCTACTGTGTCTGCCTCACTTGTTGTCTCACTGACCTTCAGCCCTGATATTTTAGGTCCCCGAGTTCTTTGTAGATCCTAAGGTGTGACAGAAAGATAGAGGGAATAAATCTAGAAAGAGAACAGAAGACGTGCAGGGCAGAAGTTGCAGCTACCCTACCGCCTGAATATCCCTTTGAGAGTGCTGAAGGGTAAGGGTTAAAGGAACATTAAGAAGAGGCAGATATGCTGTAGTTACAATCTAGTGCCTCTATAACTAATAGTGAGTCATACCTGTGATGCAAGAGAGAGACAGGAGACAAAATACAATTATTGCTTCAGATGTGGACATTTGTGCTGAGCGTGTGATAAGATCTGAGGGCAGAAGGTTTTTGTTTGACTTCCATTTACTTATTACTTTCTGTTCTACATATGTTTTGTCACTAACAGAAGTGGATTATTTATTACTTTATACTGTTTCCTCATCCTGGGTGTGGACAGATGCCTTTAAGATATCCGCTCATGATATAATATTTTAAATATACATACAATTTGCCTGGAGGACATATGGATGGCAGGAGTATAACAGGGCAAAGTATTTGGAGCAGACAAGGCACAGTCCCTACTTTTTAAAAACAGGTACAAAATGATGACTGGAGGGTCCTTCCAAGCACCAGTGTGGATAGGCAGCGATTATTGGGGGTTTGAGGCCCAATCATGGTACGTAAATGATGCTCCAGAAATATTTATCAGAGGGGTAGACTAAGAGAAAATGTCCACAGAATAATTCCAATATTTTACAGAAAACACTATATACAGTGTGTCATTAAATAAAATATAATTATCCAGGTTGCCTGATACTATCTTGAAGCTTTCAATAGTTTCTTTTAAAATAATTGAAGTGAACATGAGACTGAATGGCTTGTCTTGTATTTGCTGCTTCAGTAGCTGAAATACACACACAATGTTTATTTAATAATGTAAAACTTACTTCTATAACTGATTTAAGCTATACATTTGAAATGTTCTTTTCTATTTTTTTTCAACTTGGGAATCACATTTGTCTTTTTTGCCTTTTGCAGATGCCATTCACTAACCAAGAAAAAAGGGCTACACAATGAAGAAAAACATCTTTAGTTGACTGATACTCAGCACTCCCTTCTGAAAATATTATAAATAAAAGGAAAAATATGTTGACAACTCCTTAGGCCATACAATACAACACAGCTCTATTTACCCATCAACATCTTAAGAATGCTACTTTCCAGTCCAAAAAGGCAACACCTGTTTTTAAGAGATGACATCACGTCCTGGCATTAATTTGTAGTTATCTTACAAGTGTGTGTGTGTGTGATTCTGTTTAATTTAAAACTGAAAGCACTGTAAGCATATTAATGTAGTTCTGCCATACTTGTCTGGATTTGCTACTGTTTGCAAGGCGATTAATCAATCAAAGTTAGATCAGCTCACTGTAATCATTTTAATGTATTAATAGTTGACAGGCAACAAAACACATTTCCAAATTCAAAACAGTTTATGTTTCCTTCTGTTATATGCTTACAGTTGTCTCACACCTACATAAAACAATTTAGGGTCATGATGGAGCCAGAGCCTGTCCTGGCAGCATCAGACAGAAGGGAGGAACCAGCTCTAAACGAGCCACCAGTCCAAAGTGAGGCTGATTCACACAGACCCCCCCACTCCAGTATCAGGCCAGTTTAGAATCACCAGTTGTCCTAACATGCACATCTTTTGGACATGGGAGGAAACCTGATAAATCTGCAGAAATATCCAAGCAGAAATGAGAAGATGGTTCAAACTGCTAGTAGAAAAGGCATACAGGCTTCTCCAACTTTAAGAAGCAGCTAATCCATTGTTGAGTACTCTGTGAATAAAGTGAATTTTCATAAATTTATTACAATTAATTTAAATGGAAAACATTTTTAAGCATTTCTTGATCCCATTTTTTTTCCCCACTATATGAAAACTGACAGAGTTTTACTATAGCATTAGTCATCAAAACAAGCCAGAATAAGGTATTCCCCTTCATTAAATAATGTTTAATAAAATGATTTACCTATACGCTATTTCAAAGGAATTGCCTTTCACTTTTCCTAGGGCTTTTCCAAGTTGTACTTAATCTGCTTTGGAGCATTGATGATCAGAAAAAAGTGAGAAATGTAAGCAACATAAATGAACCACAGCACATGAACACAAAAGTAAGCCTTGCTCCAGCCTGTGGATCAGCCCCACTCCATATGCAGGCTTCTGTGAGAATAGTATCTGAACATTGCATCATGAGGCATGGAAATAACTGAGTCTGGAGACTGCGCAACACCAACATTTAGCCCCACCCTCAAACATCCAGCCCTGCCCACTCGTGCAGGCTGTAACAAGGTGCATTTGGAATGACTGTGTAGATGACCAGGTGATAGCACCACTGGCACACACCCTATTCTTCATATACAGTATGCACATTTTTATAAAACATACAAAATCTGTATTTTAGATAATTGTGTGAAGAATTGTGTTCATTTGCATTGCCTATTTGTTTTTGGTTTAATACTACTGTAATATACGTTTCTAGAGAAGTATATTGAAGTAAAATTATCATTTTCATTTGAGAATGTACTAAAATAAAGTTAAAGTAGATAGAAAATTTTATATTCAAGTAAATTAGGAACATTCTCAAAACAAATACTCCATTCTGAATTAAAAATACTAAGGGTAATATGATTTTTGTTTTACTTTGAAAATATTAATTCATTTGCTAGTTTATTAAAGTGGACAACTTTGTAAGAAATCTTCAGTTTCTTGTCAATCTGTCACATGGAATAACCTTCATTTCGCAAAACAACAATAGACTGACATGTTTCTTGAGGAAGCTTTATTGTTTTAACCATTTTTGGATCTAGAATTGAATTCTAGAAATGTCCCCATCTTTCAAACCCAGGAAAGACAATTTACTAGCTTTACTGCACAGAATAACAGGTTTCAGCGATGCTAACTCAACTACAAAGATTTATCTAATAACCAGTTAGCAGGTAAACACGATTAATTATGGATCTGCTAAGATAGTTTACTATTACGTCACTGTTGTTAAATGGGTGCTGAAAGTGGGTCTTTGCAGTAATATGTGAATAATAAATTTATATATATAAAAGCCAAATACCACTGACTCACTTGGGACTTGAAATTTGGAATGTAGGTTAAACTTGGCCCATAGGTTTAAAAATTTTGTGGTCCAAGTGCGTTCTGTCTGTATGTCTGTCTGCTTTTCACAAGAGAATTACTTAACAGATTTAGATCTGTTTTCTATAATTTGCTTGAACTTTCTAGTTGTTTTTGCGACTTCTCTCATTGCGCTAAGTACCATAGTTCGCTTGCAGGAGCAATATATTCACCCTAATCTGAGACAGAGGCTGCAGGCCAAGAGGAGCGGGAAGCATGACGTCAGGAGTGGCAAGCTGGGCAGGGCCCTCCTCGCTGTACTGTTTCACTACTACATGGGCTAATATATATATATATATATATATATATATATATATATATATATATATATATATATATATATTGTATACACACAGTATATATATATAAACTTAGCTGTTGTTCTAGGTTAAAACCAGCATGTGGAAAATCTCATTGTAACCACATTGTTAAGGAGTAATGTTTGACGTTTTTTAGAGAGAGACCAGAGCTCCATGTGTTTTAAAGGGTAGCTGCTGATTGCCAGAGCTACCATGGCCATGTGCTTTTCTCCCCATGCAAGGAACACTTTCCCATTAGAGCTGAATACGATCAGATATAGTGCCAACATCTATTGATTTTTAAAGTTTGTCCTGTTTCATTACTATGTGGGCAGCTATTTATATTATAAACCGTTTCAAGCAGAAATAGCCATTTGCAAACTTTAGTTTTATCTTGGCTATATTTCTAAATCAATTTAATGGTACCTTGAATAAAAGTAACAGTTTCTATCAAAAGCTTCAATATTTCTGGGTGATTATGATGGGGGAGGGAGGATAAAGCTAAACCATAATAGTATTGTGAAGGAGACAAAGGTTTTTAATTAATATGCTTTTCTTCAGTAATCAAGATAAAACACTGCAGCTGCTTCCAATGGCAGATTTGAGCCAGAGGGAATCACAAAGTGAATCTTTTTGTGGCTGACACTGAATTTATTTGCATAGTCGACCAGCCGGTCTGCCTCTTGTGACAGCCTTCAAGCTAAGTTTTAGTTTGGCAACTGGTATATTGAAATGTTTACAAAATGTTACAGAAGATGAAACTATGCTTGAAAAGTAGTGTAACATGACAGCAACCAATCACACGCCTAGGGTAAGAACGAGCGTCTCCAGCCAACAATAACCTGGAAGAATGGCTTGTGGCAAATCTCATCACTTACATAAACATTTCATTAAAATCAAGCTAACCAATAAATCCAACAGCTTTCAGTCTTTTCGTTAACATGCTTTCATTAAATATACTGCTTTTTCAAAAGTAGTCAAGGCCAGGGCTTGTTTAGAATATATGAAAGTATATATTTCATTACATAGCATACAACTTTTATAATTATATTTTGCTAAATTTAAGCATAGTTTTGCTGCAAAATTTTCTATCTGTTCACTTTAGTTTAGTAACTTGTCATGTGTCAATGAAATCTTATCATTCCCCAAAATCAACTCCTTGCTGACTAGATGTCATATTGGCTCTTTTGCTTTCTACATTATTTACAAAACATCGGTGAGCAACAAAAAATAAAAACATATATTAAATAAATAAAAACTTGGTATGATGTGGATAGAGACTGATAATGAGTAAGAATTCTTATTTAAAATAATTCATCCCATCCCATCCCACAGATGTCCACTTGTTTTAAGAACTGGCGACTGCTGAATTAACTGTAGATTTTGGGGACCATTTGGATTACTATTTGGATAAAAAAAAAATCAATAATTAGTGCATTTCTGCCATGAGGGATTTCAGTGGATCAATAAAAAGTCTGCTCAACTTCACAGTGTTCATAAGAAATGTACTGATTAATTTCTTGAAGGTGAAGTACATAATAAACAGGAATAGTTACAACAAATATTTGAAATATTAAAATGTGTCCTTCAATTGAAATTGTTTTTAAAGTTTAAATATTCTCGATTGTAATAGAAATTTGTAATTTTTTTTTTACCCTGAGGTCCATAGGGGGTTAGACCCTAATAAAGGATTAAAAATCAAAATTCCTTTTAAATTCAAAATCACTGACATTAAAATAGGCTAAAATGATACTTCATACACTTATGTCTGAAAATTGCTATTTATAACTTTCTGGGAGTAACTCTTACAAGGCTAGGCCCACCAATAAATAATCGGATATCAAAGATAGTGTCATATTTGTGATCAGCAACCTCCAAAGTGCTTAAAATGACACTCCACATTGCTATATTACCTATTGATTGTCATTTTTTCTGAAGTTTTGTGAAAAGGAGCAACATTGATCTCTTAGTGCCATTAGAGGTTGAAACCCTGGGGACAGCTGATGTGGCATGCACAACTTCTGATCATTTTTGCGGAGGACACCTACTAGTTTACTCTTTATCATAAGAGTGTTGTTTCTTGCACAGCATTTGGTCCAAAAATGGCCTAAAAATAAGGATTTTTTTGGGTCTACAGGGCCAAACACAGGAGGGAACCGTCATACATAACTAGACATCAAGACGCGTTGAACGGTGTATCATATGTAGGGGTTTCTTGTATCAGTGAATCAGGAGGTGCTTGACAAAAAAAAAGTTGAAGTGACGGGTTGGATAATGGATGGATGGATTTCAAAGCATTCATAAGTAATTCTTATGAGCAAAATAAAAATGTTCAGAAATTTAATGCCTTTTAAATATTGCTGTATTCATAAATAGAGATCCAATATGAGTTCATGTTCAGAGGGAAGAAGAGTGGCTGCAGAATGCAGTGGAACCTTGGGTCATGAACATCTTGGACCACGTACAAATTGGGTTACGACCAAAAAGTACGCCAAACTTTTGCATCTGTTCACGACCATACACTCGGGTGACGAACAAGCCAGTCTCCCTTCCAGTTTGTACGCGCCTATGATTTCTGCACGTCTTCAGTCTCTCCCTGTGCATTCCATGTGCAGTGAGCGAGTGAGAGAGAGAGAGAGAGAGAGAGAGAGAGAGAGTGTGAGAAGGCAGTTAAAGACGGCAGTAAGGCAGAGAAGGCAGTTAAAGAATGCACCGGGCTTGTTTTTAAAGAAACAGCTTCGAGCATTGTTTTAATCTTGTATTTAATGAAGACTTTTTTCTATTGGATTTTAACCTCCACTTCTCCACTATTTTTATGGGATCAGTTATTTATTGAAGGATTCTGAAAGCACTGCACTTTATTTAATTTGTACTTTGTTTTTGACTGTTGTTTTGTTGATTTTAATAAAAGCACTTGGCACTTTTTGCACCATCCGATTGCTCCATTGTAGTGCCTCACTGTCATACTCATCTGTAACATTACCGACGGTGACGGGTTTATGGGCTTCCGGAAGTGAGATGGGAGCATGCAGCGAACCTGCATTGTCACAGACTTTACCTGAAAACTGCAATCTCCTCTCCACCCAGTTCCTCCTCACTTCCTTCATGCCAGAACTCGACTCATACAAGGTTAGTTTTCTTGGTTGTTTATGGTTAGTTTTTGTATAAATTATGGATTTTTCAAATGTTCATTTTTTTCCCTGTGCTTAAAACTTATTAAAAAAAGTGTTTACAGAGAGCGGTTCGTAAGGCTATAGTGTGAACTCTTGCAATGTTAGTTTTCTCTGTTCAAGGTTTTATCAGTGTTATTTAATGTTTTTACTTTTAGTTTACTATTACACTGTGCATTCTATGGTATAATTAACTATTTTTTCGCTTAAAAATCTTTAAAGAAATATATTTACATACAGTTTGTACGGTCCGGAACGGATTAATTGTATTTACATACAATCTTATGGAGGAAATTACTTCGGGTCACAACCAAATCAGATTGTGACCAGAGTTTTGCAACGAATTATGGTCGTGACCCGAGGTTCCACTGTACTTGTTCTTTCTTCACAAGTGAGAACCAGAAGAACGCCTAAATCAGACTCACCCTAGAAAGTCAAGATGGCCACCAGCAACAAACTATGCCCAATGACATCTCTGAAAGGATCAGGTAGGAATTCCTGTTCTGTTCACATGATCCAGAATGATAGAATAAAAGAGCAGACCAGAAGATAAAGAGTCATTTCTCATCTGGCTACAAGAGCAGGAGGGAAACTTGCTCTATAAAGAGTGCATGAATTGCTAAATTATGGACAAAGCCCTTAAGAATAAAGAATACCAAAAGGTAACCTTGTATATATTTAGCACTTACCTTGGGACTGACTAAAAAAGTGTTAAATGTGGGAAACCGTTAGGGTTCCATTAGTACAAGTCTGTCATTTTTGTGATTACTAATTATGATCAAGTTTAAGCATGTTCTGATTTGTTTTATTTAATTTTTGAAAATTATTATTTCCCCATCAGCCTCCAGGAATGTGTTGTATGTGACATCATTTATAGCGCCAGCATAAAAGTTGGCTGGAAGGTTTTCTGACTATTCATTATCAGGATCCTCTATTTGATTTCACAGCTGTTTTCTCTGAAAGACTTACTGGATTTTAGAGCAAAATATTTTTTCTTGCTTTAGACTTTCATTTTTGGGTTAGCACTCCTATTTTTTGACAACTGGTTGGCAGTCCTTTTGATATTGACCTCCACCTGTCTATGACCATGTCTTTTCTCTTGATGCCATTTTTGAATTATCATTGTCTCTTCTTGAGCCAGTACAGAAATGGAACCGCAATTCTTCAGAAAGTATTTCCACTACTTTCATAATCACTGATTTGAAAAGAGTTACATTTAACTCCCACCATTCTTGGCTCCTCTCTCTTTTGTATACAAGTTTCTATGGAAAGATACAGCAGTAATAACTGCATTGAAAGCAACAGCTATGATTTTTTTGCTAAGAAACAGAAGACCTTAAGACCAATAGGGTTCAATTGATTTAACAAACTTTCATGATAGGTGAAAAACAAGGTCAGTAGTCAAGAGAAAACTTTAACCAGGAACATGAAAGTTTTAACCAAGCAAATTGTTTAATTATTTTACAAAAGAGAGTGTTTGTTTCCTTCATTTTTATATAAAGTTCTGACAAGATGATACAGGACCCCTTTGGTCTTTAACAATGCAATGTATAGTACATCACCAAACTGAGGCATGTGCTTCAGCAACTTTCTCAAAGAAGGCATCTATAGAAAGTACACATGACTTCAGCACTGGAAGATATCAAGAAAGACAGGTTGTAGCGCACACACCCACCAAGCACACACTAGGTACAATTTAGGATTGCCACCTAACCTGCATGTCTTTGGGAGGAAACTGGAGCACCCGGAGGACACCCATGCAGACACGGGGAGAACATGCAATCTCCACGCAGGGAGGACCCGCGAAGTGAACCCGGTTCTCCTAACTGTGAAGCCGCAGCGCTATCCACTGAGCCATAGGAAGTTAACATTTATGAATCTGTTTTCTTTTTTATCTGAACAGATACCAGCAAAAACATTTTCTTTTATCAGGGAGCAGCATAAACAGTCTATGCTCAGTAGCAATGCTTTGAGGGCTAAATTTTTTTCCAAAAAATCAGTTTTCTGAAAAGCGCACAAAGCAATGGTGTCACACATAAATCAACATAAAAGTCTGTTTGCACATAAGTGTCTGTCCTGCCAGGCAAATGTTGCCATAGGTGCATCAGCTACATGAACGTGTTTAGCACCACGATCAGCTGGGGACTGATCAGCTGATGCTGGTACTGTATCTCACTTTTGTTTTCAATCTACATTTCCAGATCAACTGCATCAAAATCGGAGTCTGACAAATCAGAGTCCGATTCAGCAATACAGTAATCCCTCGCTATATCGCGCTTTGACTTTCGCGGTTTCGCTCTATCGCGGATTTTATATGAAAGCATAACTAAATATATAACGTGGATTTTTCGCTGCTTCGCGGGTTCTGCGGACAATGTGTCCATTTACTTCCTGTACATGCTTCCTCAGTTGGTTTGCCCAGTTGATTTCATACAAGGGACGCTATTGGCTGATGACTGAGAAGCTAACCAATCAGAGCACGCAGTTAAGTTCCTGCTTGCTGAATGCAGTGTTAACCAGGAAGTCTCGTCTCGCTCATTCAGCATCAACGTGTTTCGCTGTGTAAAGAGTTGTGCTCTTTTGTGTTTATCTTTGTGCATAGTCAAGCCCTTCATTATGGCTCCAAAACGATCTGCTACTGCTTCACGGGCCGTGCCCAAGCGCAAACGGAAGATGTTAATGTAAATGTTTTGGATTTGTTGAAGGCTACGATTCTTTTTATTTAAAAAGTAGGAAAGGAATATAAGATCTACGGCCGCAGTGTCCTTTTAACCAGGGTGCAAAACAAGTTGTAAGTGGATGTAATAAGGCAGTAGTCTGGATGGAATCTGCTTTAGGGATTTGGATTGAAGACTGCCAGAAGAAGAACAACGGCAGTGCTTCACAATCGCCTGAAGTGGCTCCTTTAAGGGCTGTAACGCTCTCCTTTGTTGTGCAGTAAAATAAAACTCATTGTTATCGGACAAGTCATCGTGTCATTGTTGGTGAGTAACCATAATTAATTTTCTACTTACAGTACTTAGTACATGTACGTACGTTTAGTGTCACTGTACACACACATTTACTGTATACTATTTTTGTTGCATTGTACGTATTTATTGCTGGTAGCATGTCTATCGTAATGGCTGTAACGTGATATCGGAGACACTCAATATCTTTAAAATAATATTTATGTTTTACTGTATATAAACAATGTGTTTATATACATAATTTCAATGAATCTTACCTAATATCTAAGAGAATACAAAGGGATTATGCTGTATAACTCTGCGGGGAATATTTATAAACAGTGTGGGAGAGTTTATAAGGGCTTAAAATATATAAAAATAACCATACAAACATATGGTTTCTACTTCGCGGATTTTCACCTATCGCGGGGGTGGGGATCGGTGTGGGTTCTGGAGCATAACCCGCGATCGAGGAGGGATTACTGTAATATGAAAAAAGTAAGCAACAGATTATTTTGCATTGAGCATTCACTTTGGTATCTCTCCACATGCCATTTTAGAAGCTGTTTGCTCTTCGCTACTCATGCACATGCAGGGAATTGAGGTTGAATCAACAAAGCTAACTTTCCTTCTAGCAGAAGCATATCGAAAAGCACTGTAACAAGAAGACCACTGATCTTGTATCGATCGCTAGTGAGACTGGGGCTTTCAAATTAATAATAACAACAAAAACTCAGTTAATAGATTGATAGATAGATACTTTATTAATCCCAAGGGGAAATTCACATATTCCAGCACCATCATACTGATAAAAACAATATTAAATTAAAGAGTGATAAAAATGCAGGTAAAACAGACAATAACTTTGTATAATGTTAACGTTTACCCCCCACCCCGGGTGGAACTGAAGAGTCACATAGTGTGAGGGAGGAACGATCTCCTCAGTCTGTCAGTGGTGCAGGACAGTGACAGCAGTCTGTTGCTGAAGCTGCTCCTCTGTCTGGAGATGATACTGTTTAGTGGATACAGTGGATTCTCCATGATTGACAGGAGCCTGCTCAGCGCCCGTTGCTCTGCTACAGATGTCAAACTGTCCAGCTAATAATTGTTGGTGTTAATAATGTATTAACTTGCCCAGCCCTAATATATATATATATATATATATATATATATATATATATATATATATATATGTACATATATATATATATATATATATATGTATATATGTATATATATATATATATACATACATACAGTATATGTATATAAGAATGAAATAAATAAACATTTGAAACACTTTAAAAATGATTGGACATCACAATGTTCTGATAAACTCTTGCTAATATGCCAGGAACACCAACGTAACTTCAGTCTTAAATTTTGATGTCCCTTTTCTCAATAAACCTCCATAAATGTATGACACTATCACTGCTTGAATAGTCAAAATTAGGAATGATAGATCTACCAAATAAAGTGGACTTCCAGATAAGATGGGAGGTTATTTGTAAGCTGAATTGTTTCGAAGCTTTGAATATAAGTGAAATTTACAAAGTTATATAACCTTGTTGTATAAAGTTATATAAAATGTTCATATATATGATATTTTGTTTGGTAGATAATGAAACAGATGATGTAGTTTGATTTGAATGACACTTGTTGTCATTGAGCTACAGACACGTGTACAAGGCATAGCACCCTGACCTTCCTAACCTAATGCAAATCAGCCAAGACAAAGGATAGAACATCTCATGGCTTAAGTTGATTAAGCAATTGGAAAAAATGTCTGTAGCTGCATGTCTACGACAGCCAATATTTTAGTTCTAAATATTAGGCATTAACCTGTAGATATTACAAAACATTTTAAAGATTACAAGAAGGACTAAGTACTGAGGCACACATCAAAACTATTCAGGAGGTATCTTCCCTGCAGGCAATGTTTTCCATGAAAGGACAGAGTTTGGTTTAGGTCAAAAGAAAACTGCTGATCTGGAAATAATGGTGCATTCCGGAAAGGCCCACCCAACCTCCCAGCTGCTCTCCTTATTTATTCTATATTACAAGAGGAAACATAAATAAAGATTAGTCTCAAAATTATTATTACTACTTCAGGGTATTATTATTATGTTTAGTCATGAAAGGTTGTAATTTTACGTCAAATGAAGGCAAGTTAACCCTTTGAACATTCTTTCAAATGTATTTTTCCTCAAGTGTAAATTGCTATGGGCAGGGGCAATGGATTAAACTTGATTGGCATTACACTTTTAATGTTACTGTTGTGGGCTTTACAATGTATATTGCAGTGTTAAACACAATACATTTTCATTGCAAAGGTTTTAAAGGACATTTGAAAGTTAAATGCATGAAGTGTAATATTTGGCTTATACTGTATAAGTCAGCTTTATCATACATGATGAGATTTACATGTAGGCAGCTAATGATTTGGTTCATTTTGGCTAAATTACTGTAACTAAGCCAAATTCCACATTCTGTGGCTAAAGCTGACATTGCTTTCTTTATGTTATGCCTTTTATTAAGTCTTATTGATTGAAAATGATAAAACTATGTGTTATAATCAAAACGTTCTATTTATTGGTAATTTTAATCATCATTAATTGAGCACTGTATTGAGAATGTAAACCATAATGTCAGATAATGGAGTAGTCTAGCACCATTGTTTTTGGCTTGTAATGTTGAAAGAGCTATTAGTACACAAGTACTGCAAAAATGACAGGATGATATGGAAAACAGGAACCAGCATTTAGCTTATTTTAATACTAAGTTTTCACAACAGGAGTATATTAAGATACTGAAAGACTATTTAAAATTAAGAACAAACTAGAGCAGAAATAAGGTAAATAAAAATATATCTGGCTGAAAGAGACCCATTCCACCAGGAAAGGCACTGCCCTAAACCAGATGGTGTATGAATGCACTTTGTACTGGTATTAGTGTGGTAAAGGTAACGTGTAATAAATGAAAAAAGGGATGTACAACGAAACAAACAGTGACAAAAAAAGAATCAATGAAAGAGGTGAGGTATGAGTTTGGGCTATAGCTTGGTACTGTCATTTTGTAATATTATATGAATTTGCTATTGTTCTGAAGGTGTCAGGCTTCACTCTACACCATAGAACAGATAAGTCTATTGCCATCTACTTTCTGCAGAATCGGGCATGCAGAAGAGCTTGGAGCAATTGTAAAAAAGAAGGTTTCTGATGTCAGTTTAAAGCACAAGTAGAGCTCTGGTTTTCTAAGAAAAAATAAAATACTGCATCACCATTCGAAATGTAGCTCTAGAAAATACAAGCAAGTCATGTTTACCTTGATGTAATAATATAGGGATATGGGAAGTTTAAACTTCTAGCTGGTTAAGAAAGGGATTCTGGGCTTTGTACCCAATAAACAAGCAGTTTGGTAACATTGTGATAGTCTGATGGAATTTTTTTTATGAATAAGAAGACTGGACGTAGAAACATTGGTGTTCTCTGCATCTGCTCAACACATGGCAGTGCCAAACAAAAACAATAACAATCTTGCATCCTTTTACATACCTCCTCAGATCTAGTATTGCTTAACTTTAAAGACACTATTTTTGTACACTTTAAAAATTACCTGGTTAATCAGTATTGCATGTCTGACTACAGTTACTTTTCTCATTTTAATGAAATGAACAATTGGCCTCACTATTTTAACTCTTCAGTATCAAAAACTAACCTTGCAATACTGTTGACTGTTCAACCAACATGTGACATTTTGACACTCTCTAGTGGCATGATTAACAAAAATGTACTAAAATATGTAATTGAAAAAAGAATTCACTTTAACTGATTTACCTATTACCCAAATACATATACAATGTATAGAGTAAATGAAAGGCAAAAAAAAACATAAAAGCAGTTATGGCTCCAACCTAGAGACCCTGTTTAATCTTGAAGAATTACTAAAGATGACCAGTATTCTAGTTCCCTTATGCAGAACTACACTCAAAAAGCAGGAGAGATTGAGCCAAAGGCAGAGCTGAAAATGGCATTAGTGTGAACAACCATTCGACTTTCCGATACTACCCTGGTGTACGCTGATGATGATGCGAGTTTGTGTATGCAACAATAATGACAAGATCAGAACCAGTTTTGAGGTCCAAGAGTCAAGAAAGAGCATTCATGTTGGCGTAAAGAATGCTTATTCTAGTATACAACCCTATATTAATAAGACTAAAAGACTAAAAACCAATAGGGGACCTGGGGTTTCACTTATTTCTGAGCCGTCATACATTGCAAGGTGGCATGGCCAGCAACAAAGGTGAACTTTTGGCCTAAAAATGTAGCATCTCAGTTGGGTGATAGTCCATTTGGTAGCCAGGGCCTCTCTTTCTACCACTTGGCTCCTGGTCCAAGATAGGGTGTCCTGCACCATCAATGATCTGCCTTACATAGCACAAAGGCTAGTTTCAGATACATCTGCCTGGAAGATAAAAAGACAACAAAAAAGTCAAGAGAGATCAAAACACGGGCAGAGTTTAGGATTTTCTTAAGGTCACAAAATGCATGTTCAGCTTTAGAACTCCACCCCACAAGATGGTTGTATTGTTAGTTCGTTTAAAGGAGAAGTTCTTTAAGAAAAAACAGGGTACAAACCTTTGATAATAGCCTGTTAATGCTAGGAAAGCTTGTGTTTGCCTTTTGGTGTGCGGTTTTGCATTGCAGCAAATTTGGACAATTGAGGCTCTACCAGATATTTTGCTTTCACTAGCCTGACATAGCATTTCTTCAGATTAATATACATGCCAGCTTGTTTACAGCACATATGTATAGCCTCTAGGCGATGTAAGTGTTCTTCCCAGGTACTGGAATAGATTACAATAGGCAGTATTATTGGCTATGTGAGTGACTTCAGAAGTCTGTCCTTCAAATATTGGAACATCACTGGTGTGCCATGGAGCTCAAAAAGAATTATGCAATATTGCTAGTATCCACAAGAGTTACTAAGCTTATTTTTGCCCTGGCCAGAGTAGAAAAGGAAGTCTGCCAGTAGCCATGTCTATTGTTATTAGGGAAGGGAGTGTTACCAAGTTTCTTAATAAGATTGTTAACCTTTGAGCACAGGTAAGGCATTGAATTGAGAAACTTGGTTGCATTATTGGAAGTTGTTACAAAAACACTGGTAGCTCTCTGGCTTTGATACAACAACAACCACAACAATTCATTTCTTGTATATTCCAAAATCATACAAGGAGTGCTTCAATGGGCTTCAAGAGGCCTTGTTTTTTGACAGCACACCAGCCTTGACTCCCTAAGAAGACAAGAACAAACTTCTCAAAAAAGAAATAAAAAATACTCATGTAGGGAAAAAAATGGAAGAAATATTGGGTGTGCAATGGGTGTCAAAAATGGGAATAATACAACACACAAACAGAACACAAGTAATTCTCTTCACAGAGCTAGATGGCCAATCTATCATTGCCAATCCAGGAATACAATACAGTAATAAATTAGTAATACTATAAACTACAAAGCAAAATGCAAGAATAAATTATATCACTCACTAAATACAGAATTTATCACATATGAGGGTACAGATTTGTTCAGAGTCCTAGAGACCTCTGCCATCAAGCTGCCTCCCCACTACTGACCATTACACAGCTGAGTCAGTGCTGGGCCGGCCAATCTGATGAAAGGATCCTTCTACACGATGATTCCAGTGCTTCTTTATCAAAGATGATTTTTCCATTGACAGGCAAATCACTTGGCAGTAGGGCAGTGGCACCAAGTGCCACATGTGAATACCAAGAAGAGAAACAGAGTAGGCAAGTAAGTAAATATGATATTACTTATGTTTTAGTGCTAATGACTAACAACAGAGATGCAAAATGCACAGCTAATCAGCAGCTCTACTCAGAATATGCTAACCTGAAGTAAAGAGTCCTGTCTGGATTTGAAAACTGAGACTGAAAGGGCATCTCATATAATAGTAGGCAGACCATTCTACATCTTTGGGGCCCTGCAACGGTTATTTTATTAATCCTTGGAATCATAAGCAGAGCAGCATCTTGAGATCTTAAAGTGTGCTCTGGTTTGCAAGTAATGATAAGTTCAGACAGTTGGACCTTGGCTATGTAAGGCTTTATATGTTAAAAGGAGGATTTTGAAATTAGTCCTAAATATAACCAGGAGCCAATGTAAGGATTTAAGAACTGGAGTTATGTGTTCATGTTTTCCTATTCTTATAATAATAACTGCAGCAGCATTTTAAATTAACTGAAAGATGCATAATGAACAATTTTACCAGCCAGTGAACACCCCATTGCAGTAGTCAATCCCACTAGAAATAAATGCATGAATTAATTTGTCAGTATCCTGTATATTTATAAAACGCTTTTATTTACCAACATTTTTAAGATGGAAAAAACATGTTTTGGAAAGTTTTGTAATATCTGCTTTAAATGACATGCTAGTGTCAAAAATAATACCTAGACTGCAGGCTGATTCAGTAAAAGTAATGGTGATTCTGAGTTAAATAATGACAAAATATTGCTGTGACCAGCATAATTTCTTCCAATAATTAACATTTTTGTTGTGTCTGTCAAAGACAAGTAGTTCTCATCCGTCCACTCTTTTACCTCAATAATACATCTAATTAACGACAACACTGGAAAATTAACATTATATTTTCTAATGATAGATCCCAGTGGAAGCATTTAAAGTGAAAATAGTAAAGGTCCCAATACTGAATCCTGTGGGACACCATATCTCACTTCTGTGTATAATGATGGAGTACTGTAGGCACATTTCTGTACATACTGGAATCAATTTGATAAATAAGAACTAAACCAGGCAAGGACATTACCTGTGAGCCCAATGTCATTTTCCAGACTGTGTTTAGTTTAATAGAATGGTCAGTGGTGTCAAACCCTGTGCTTAATATCTAACAACATAATTACAGTGGAATTTCTTTCATCAGAGAATATCAGAATGTTGTTACCAACATGTGTTTGTGCCAATTCTGTACTATGACCAGTGCAGAAGCCAGACTGGAATTTCTCAAATAAATTTGATGTGTATGGTGAGAGTGAAGCTGCACTGTGACTACTTTTTCAAGTATCTTAATATAATTTTACTATAATTATTAAGTATATGTGGATCTAGGTCTGAATTTTTAAGTGTTGGTTTGATGACTGACACTTTTAGTGTATCAGGTACTGCAGGTATTGAGCTATTGATAATGCTAAGAATAGGTGTTGCAAGAAAATCCATTGCGCTTTTCACTAGTTTTACTGGCACTGAATCTAGAGAACAAGTAGTACATTTTATTTAAGAAATTAAAGTTAAAACTTACTTGTTCTGTTACAGGACTAAAATTTCAAAAGTGTTGAACACAAGGTGACACCAGGTTTTCCAAGCTAACATGCATTTTACACTGTGATGCTGAGATCTGGGATCTTATACTTCTGATTTTTTCATTAAAGTAGTTCATAAAGTCTGTACTGCTAATGTTAGTATTCTCCAGTGTAGATCTGAATTCCATTTGTTAAATTAGCCACTGTTTTAAAAAGTATGTGAGGATTAGAGAGTTTTTTTTATATTTATTAACACTCTCTGTCCATGCAGTTTGATGTGTAGCTTTGTTGTCCTCCATCTACACTCCAGTTTTTGACACTCTAACTTGTGCTCTCATTAAACCAGGGGGAATTCTATGTGCTTTGATCACTTTTGTTTTAAAATTCTCAAGGTCATATTGATAATTTGATGTTAGCTTTTCTGTCAATCTATATCTATAATCTTTTAGTCTGTGAATATATTGGTATGGGCAGAACCAAATCAAACATAGTTAAATAGTGATCATAAAAAACTTAATTTAATGGAAAAATATTTAAATTTTGCATTTCAACTCTGAGTTATAAGTAAATCTAATGTGTGGTTACAATTATGAGTTGGGTCATTGACAATCTGACAAAAGCCTACTGAATTTAACAAATAATTAAAACATTTGCTAAAAGTGTCAGCTTCCACATCAATGTGTACATTAAAATCCCCCATCGACACTATATAATGATCATTTATTGCCAAATCAGATAAAAGGTTGCCATATTCAGTCACAAACAATGAATATGGCCCCGGTGGTCTGTAGACTAGCATATTCAGTCACAAACAATGAATATGGCCCTGGTGGTCTGTAGACTAGCACTACTAACTACTAATTGTGCTGGAATCTGTTTTAAAATTTAAAATGAGTGCCTGAAAGGATGTGCATTCTCCTACATTTTTAAAAGCATTTGGCATTTGTCACAAAGCATTATTCCAAGGCCACCTCCTCAACCAGTATCTCCAGATTTATGAAGGAATGTGTATCCATTTGGTGATGCCTCAGCTAGGGGAACAGTGTCAGATTTACTAAGCCAGGTTTCAGTAAAAAGATACAAGTCAGATTTTTTACTTAATATAATAGAATTTACCCAAACAGCTTTACTTCCAAGAGAGTGAATGTTTAATAAGCAGCATTTTAAAATTCACATATGTTTCAACACAGCTGTGAAGAGAACGCTATCTGCTATAAATCACATCCCCTCTATATAGTCTTGGTAAGTGGTCAAACACAGTTAAATTCCGACATTTTATTTTTGCTTTGGTGAATTTAAGCAGAGAAGGAGCCGCCTATGTTCTATGTCTAGATATAGCAAAGGATTGTTAACAGGCACCACTTCCACAGCCCTCATGGAGTGGTGGTTTCCTTTTGAGTCCAGCCCCAGGATGGGGTCCCCATCAGCTGTCAGTGACAAATCATCCTATACTGCCACTCTCATTGACAATAAAGCACATCACATGCAGGTTTATTGGTTTCAGTATTAGTAAACTATTAATATTGGGCTAGTTATGGCTAATTAAAACACGCATGCAACCTTACTTTTTATATATTAACAATACCAGACAAGTCTACTAATCATCTAAGGGCATGTACATTTACTATTGCTTACAAACACAGAGAATGAAAAAACAGTTAAACAACAATACATTTTCACTTTGCTGGTTTGTGAGTTGCTGTAGGCTGTCAACCATGATCAGCAAGTTCACTGGGTCCATCACCTCTGTCAGTAGAAATCTTGCCAATTACGCCACTGTAAATGAAAGACAAAACAATGTGAAAAGAATTGTTGCTTCAATCGAGAGACCCTTTTTAATCTTTGCTAATTTGTATTACTGAAAATGAGCACTGGTGGCACCACAAATTGTAAAAGAAAACAGCTGCAGGAACATCATTGTCTCTCCGGCAGCTCTACAAGTCAAATGATGCGATCCTGCTGGAGGAGCACAGCTTTACTCTTCAAGTCCAAAAGAGGCAGAGCGGAAGTGACATCAGGCTGCTTACTGTATGTGCTCCTCAGTTCTATAGAAATAAACATAAACAATGTAAACAACTGTCCCACTCATCTACCCCCAACACTTCCCCTTACATGTGCAATATATATATATATACAGTGGTGTGAAAAACTATTTGCCCCTTCCTGATTTCTTATTCTTTTGCATGTTTGTCACACAAAATGTTTCTGATCATCAAACACATTTAACCATTAGTCAAATATAACACAAGTAAACACAAAATGCAGTTTTTAAATGATGGTTTTATTATTTAGGGAGAAAAAATCCAAACCTACATGTCCCTGTGTGAAAAAGTAATTGCCCCTTGTTCAAAAATCACCTAACTGTGGTGTATCACACCTGAGTTCAATTTCCGTAGCCCCAGGCCTGATTACTGCCACACCTGTTTCAATCAAGAAATCACTTCAATAGGAGCTGCCTGACACAGACAAGTAGACCAAAAGCACCTCAAAAGCTAGACATCATGCCAAGATCCAAAGAAATTCAGGAACAAATGAGAACAGAAGTAACTGAGATCTATCAGTCTGGTAAAGGTTATAAAGCCATTTCTAAAGCTTTGGGACTCCAGCGAACCACAGTGAGAGCCATTATCCACAAATGGCAAAAACATGGAACAGTGGTGAACCTTCCCAGGAGTGGCCCGGCCGATCAAAATTACCCCAAGGCGCAGAGGCGACTCATCCGAGAGGTCACAAAGACCCCAGGACAGCGTCTAAAGAACTGCAGGCCTCACTTGCCTCAATTAAGGTCAGTGTTCACGACTCCACCATAAGAAAGAGACTGGGCAAAACGGCCTGCATGGCAGATTTCCAAGACGCAAACCACTGTTAAGCAAAAAGAACATTAGGGCTCGTCTCAATTTTGCTAAGAAACATCTCAATGATTGCCAAGACTTTTGGGAAAATACCTTGTGGACTGATGAGACAAAAGTTGAACTTTTTGCAAGGCAAATGTCCCGATACATCTGGCGTAAAAGGAACACAGCATTTCAGAAAAGAACATCATACCAACAATAAAATATGGTGGTGGTAGTGTGATGGTCTGGGGTTGTTTTGCTGCTTCAGGACCTGGAAGGCTTGCTGTGATAGATGGAACCATGAATTCTACTGTCTACCAAAAATCCTGAAGGAGAATGTCCGCCATCTGTTCATCAACTCAAGCTGAAGCGATCTTGGGTGCTGCAACAGGACAATGACCCAAAACACACCAGCAAATCCACCTCTGAATGGCTGAAGAAAAACAAAATGAAGACTTTGGAGTGGCCTAGTCAAAGTCCTGACCTGAATCCAATTGAGATGCTATGGCATGACCTTAAAAAGGCGGTTCATGCTAGAAAACCCTCAAATAAAGCTGAATTACAACAATTCTGCAAAGATGAGTGGGCCAAAATTCCTCCAGAGCTGTAAAAGACTCATTGCAAGTTATATAAGCGCTTGATTGCAGTTATTGCTGCTAAGGGTGGCCCAACCAGTTATTAGGTTCAGGGGCAATTACTTTTTCACACAGGGCCATGTAGGTTTGGATTTTTTCTCCCTAAATAATAAAACCATCATTTAAAAACTGCATTTTGTGTTTACTTGTGTTATATTTGACTAATGGTTAAATGTGTTTGATGATCAGAAACATTTTGTGTGACAAACATGCAAAAGAATAAGAAATCGAAGGGGCAAATAGTTTTCACACCACTGTATATATATATATATATATACAAGTAAAATACTCGCGCTTCGCAGCGGAGAAGTAGTGTGTTAAAGAAGTAATGAAAGAGAAAAGGAAAAATTTTTAAAAATAACGTAACATGATTGATAATGTAATTGTTTTGTCATTGATATGAGTGTTGTTCTCATATCTATCTATATCTATATATATGTATATATATATATATATATATATATATATATATATATATATATATATATATAGCAAAATACCTGCACTTGGCAGTGGAGAAGTAAAAAGAAAAGGAAACATTTTAATAATAACGTAACATGATTGAAATGTAATTGTTTTGTCATTGTCATGAGTGTTGCTGGCATATATATATATATATATATATTGTCACGCAAGCGCGAGTAGGAGACCGCGGAAGGATCTTGACACACCTGGAAAGACATTAGCCGGCAGGGAATGGCGGGGTACTAACTTTCTCCCTATGCTTTCTTGCAGAAAAAAAGACGCTCCGCCATCATAAACCGGGTTTGCCCGCACTGCGCTTACTTCCGCCCTTCCTCCTCCATCTTTTCCTGACGTCATCGATCCCATCCTCCCTCACGGTTCCTTCCCAGCATTCCTCCACTTCCGGCTCCTCCTCCATAAAATGGCTGCCGACGCCATGGTTCGGCGTCGCATATGAACAACTGTTTTGTTTATATTTTTGACCGCGTTTTCATATATTGTGGAGTGTCAACAATATACGGGGCCAGAAAACCCCAAACCTTTTTGTTGTCTCCTGCTGTCTCTTTTACACTGGCATAGTCGACAGGATAGAAGATCCTCAGAAATGACCGAGGGACAGGACCGTAACACCGTGCTGCAGGGGATGAATGCCCAACTCCAAGCCCTGCAGCAAGCGCAAGCCGAGTTGGAGGCTACGAAGGCCCGGCTGGCAGAAGCCCAGAGAGTGAGACCAGACCCGCCCAGACCGACGCCTCCCCCTTTGGTGCCTATGACAGAGGCTGACGACGTGGAGTCGTACCTGGGCATTTTTGAACGGACGGCCACACGGAACGAGTGGCAGCGGCCCGAGTGGACGTCCATTCTGGCGCCTTACTTGAAGGGACCCGCGCAGCAGGCCTATTATGACCTTCCCGAGGAGGAGGCCGCGAACTACGACCTCTTCAAACCGGAGATCCTGGCCCGCTATGGCATCACGGCGGGCCAGCAGGTGGCAGAGTGGAGGAACTGGCAGTTCGACCCGGAAAAACCTGCCCGTGCCCAGGCCTTCGAATTCTGGGGCAAGATGGGCCGCTGGCTATGGCCAGAGGGACCCCAGGCCCGGAGAGTTGTAGAGCAGGTGGCCTGTGAGGGCCTCGTGAACGCCATGCCCAGTTCCCTTGCCCAGCAGGTCCGGCGGCATCCTTACAAGAACATGCCGAGTCTCCTGGAAGTCCTCGAGCCTCAGCTCGCGGTTCTCCGAGTCGGGGGGTCAGAAAGGTCAGCTCGTGGGAACCGACAGGGGCGGGCGGCCACCCCCGAGCCCCCTCGACGCGCTGCGGAAGCGCCGTCAAGGCCTAAAGAAAAAACGGCCTCTCCGCACTGTTACAAGTGCGGCGAAGCCGGGCATCTGCTGCCAGCCTGCCCCCTGAACATCACGGCGGAGCCGATGGACTGCACCTGGGCATCTTCGGAGAGGTACTGTACCCTGTCGCATCCCTTGGCGAGTCCGAACACTGGAGTGGTATTGTTGAATGGGCACGCGGTGGTGGCTTTGTTTGATTCCGGCAGCAACATAACCATTGTTGCTCGCCGTTATGTGTTACCGCGACAGTGGCTTAAACAACACCTACAAGTCACTTGTGTGCACGGAGGGACCAAGTCGTATCGTTCCGCACAATGTTATATCACCTGGAAGGGGGAGTTAACCAAATTGATGGTCGCTGTGTTGCCTGAACCCCCCTATCCGGTGATTATGGGACATGACTGGTCAGAAAAAAACTGCGGTAAGCCACTCGCCGCTCACCAATTTCGATCCACGCCGGCCTCATTTAAGAGGGAGCAGTGGAACGATGATTCCCTGCGGTTTGCCTGGAATGCGGTGGTTCGGCCAACCAGCTCACAAGCTGACGGTTCCACACCACGCGAGCCCTTTTTTGTACTTGAGAACGATCTGCTGTATCGGGTGGCAACCCACGAGGCGAGTGCGGAAGTTGCTGCTAGTTCCGCGTACCTTCCGGCGGGAGATATGTGAACTAGCTCACGCTCACCTCCTTGGCGCCCACTTGTGGCCGAAAAGACCTTGGAGAGGATTAAGCTCCGGTTTTACTGGCCTGGGATTAACGAGGAGGTCCGGCGCTTCTGCCAATCCTGTCCGGAGTGTTAGACCCGCCAGATTCCCAGGAGGGACCGTGCTCCTCTCGTCCCTATACCCCTGATCGATGTTCCCTTCGAGAGAATAGGGGTCGACTTAGTAGGACCCCTCAAGCCCTCGAACCGTGGCCATAAATACATATTGGTTATGGTGGATTACGCCACTCGATACCCAGAGGCGGTTCCCCTGTGCTCCGCTAACACCAAAAATATTGCACGGGAATTAGTCAGTTTATTTTCCAGAGTGGGTATAACCAAAGAAGTCCTTACGGACCAGGGTACACCCTTTACCTCGGATACGTTCAGGGAGGTGGCCAAATTACTGAAAATAAAGCACCTGAAAGCATCTGTCTATCACTCGCAGACAGAAGGGTTGGTGGAGCGATTTAACCAGACGCTTAAGCAGATGCTCCGCAAGGTAGTCGACGCGGACGGCAGGAACTGGGATCAGCTCCAACTGGGATCAGCTCCTCCCGCTCGTGCTTTTTGCCTACCGGGAGGTACCTCAGGCCTCTACGGGTTTCTCCCCCTTTGAATTGTTGTATGGGCGACAACCCCGAGGCATTTTGGACATACTAAAAGAGGGCTGGGAGGCTGAGGCCCTTCCCTTCTCTAACATATTGGAGTATGTAGCGCAACTGCGTGAAAGGCTCACAAAAATCAGACCCCTCCTGAAAGACCACGTGACTCGTGCGCAGGCAGCGCAGGCCCGGTGTTACAACGCAACTCCGTCCTCCGGGAGTTCCGCCCGGGGGATCGAGTTATGGTGCTCGTTCCTACCTCTCACTCCAAGTTACTCGCTCACTGGCAAGGACCATATGAGATTAAGGAAAGAAAGGGGCTCGTCGACTATTTGGTGAAACAGCCCAATCGTCGACCGAGCGAAAGGATCTACCATGTGAACTTGTTGAAACCTTGGAAGGACAGGGAGGAGCCTCCCGACTCCCGTAGGTCCCTCTCCCTTTTCTCATGCACAACTGCCCTTAACCTCGGTGAAGAGCTAACACCCAAACAACGGCAGGAGTTAACCCAGGTGATCCGAGCCATCCCCGAAGTAATGAGCGAGTCGCCTGGCCAGACCTCGCTGATTGCACATGACATAGTCACGGATCCCGAGGTAATCGTCCGGGGGAGACCCTATAGACTCCCGGAGGCAAAACGCACCGAAGTGGAATTAGAGGTGCAACGAATGTTGGATATGGACATCATTGAGGAGAACCATAGCCCCTGGTCCAGCCCTATCATCCTCGTTTCCAAGCCAGACGGCTCCTGGAGATTTTGTAACGACTTTAGACGTCTGAACCAAGTCTCCAAATTCGATGCCTACACGATGCCCCACATTGACGACCTCCTTGAGCGGCTGGGTACGGCTCAATACTTGACTACTCTTGACATGACGAAAAGGTATTGGCAAATTCCCTTAACGGCATCCGCAAAAGAAAAAACAGCCTTTAGCACCCCTAGTGGGCACTGGCAATACAAGGTCCTCCCATTTGGGCCCCAGCGACCTTTCAACGTCTGATGTATAGAGTGCTGAGGCCCCACCAGTCCTATAGTGCCGCCTACCTGGATGACGTCATCATCTATTCCGGCACCTGGGAGGAGCATCTATTGCAGGTCTCAGCTGTCCTCACAACACTAACTAAAGCCGGCCTCCGCATAAACCCTCGAAAATGTTTTTTTGGCTTAAAGGAGGCCAAGTATTTAGGCTACCTCGTGGGGCGGGGACAAGTGAGACCACAGTGTACAAAAATCAAAGTCATCTTGGAATGGCCCCGTCCAAATACCAAGAGGCAGGTGCAGGCTTTCTTGGGGTTAGCAGGGTACTACCGCCGGTTCGTACCCCGTTTCTCCGAAAGAGCAGCACCCTTGACCAATATGACAAAGAAGGGTGCTCACTTATACGTGGTGTGGAACAATAAGGTGGAACACGCATTCAGTGACTTGAAGAAGGCCCTAACGTCGGCACCTGTATTGAGGACGCCCGATTTTGGGCTCCCTTTTATTCTCCAGACCGACGCTTCGGACACAGGCTTGGCGCCGTGTTGAGCCAGCGTCGGCGGTGTCGAGCACCCGTAATGCACCTGAGCGGAACTGATGGACCGGGAGACCCGGTATGCGGCAGTGGAGAGGGAGGCCTTGGCCATTAAGTGGGCGGTGACCCATCTCCGTTATTACCTGCTGGGTCGCAAATTCACTCTGATGACTGATCACGCTGCACTTCAGTGGATGTCCCTACATAAAGAGTCGAATCCGCGGGTCACCAGGTGGTTTCTAGATTTACAACCCTATAAATTCACCGTCACTTATCGTCGGGGCACCCTTCAGGCCAACGCCGATGCCCTCTCTCGTATCCATGACCTCTCGGTTAGGTCCGCCTGACCTTACGGTCTTGGGCTAAGGGGGGGATCGTGTCACACACGCGCGAGTAGGAGACCGCGGAAGGATCTTGACATACCTGGAAAGACATTCGCCGGCAGGGAATGGCGGGGTACTAACTTTCTCCCTATGCTTTCTTGCAGGAAAAAGACCCTCCGCCGCCATAAGCCGGGTTTGCCCGCACTGCGCTTACATCCGCCTTTCCTCCTCCATCTTTTCCTGACGTCATCGATCCCATCCTCCGTCACGGTTCCTTTTCAGCATTCCTCCACTTCCGGCTCCTCCTCCATAAAATGGCCGCCGACGCCATGATTTGGCGTCGCGCATATGAACAACTGTTTTGTTTATATTTTTGACCGTGTTTTCATATATTGTGGAGTGTCAACAATATACGGGGCCGGAAAACCCCAAAACTTTTTGTTGTCTCCTGCTATCTCTTTTACAATATATATATATATATATATATATATATATATATATATATATATACATACATGTGTACATATATACACACACACATATACTATGGAGTGCCAAACAGGCAAATACCTGTACCTTGATTTTGTGAATATATAAAGTCGGCGAATATATAAAGTCAAAACTTGAATATATAAAGTCAGCGCTGGAATATATAAAGTCAAAACTTGAATGTATAAAGTCATCTCTGACTTTATATATTCCGACGCTGACTTTATATATTCAAGTTTTGACTTTATATATTCCGACACAAACTTTATATAATCAAGGTTTGACTTTATATATTCGGGAATGACTTTATATATAAAACTTTTGGCTTTATATAGTTAAATTTAGTCATCATTGAATAACTTTTTCTTTGCCATAGAAATTTAAAGACTAAATTCAACTTCCATTCCTAACAAAGACATTTCTGTCGACTAAATAGAACCAACTTAAATCCAAATTCGAGCTATTGAGCAGTAAGCCTGCCTGCCTGAATAAGTCACCTCGCCGCTCTTACTTTTTACGTTCATTTAATCATGGCTAGTGGCGGAAAAATTATAAAATGGAAGGAGGATTACACTGAGTATGGCTTTACCAAAACAATTATTGATGGCGAATCGATTATTCATAAAGCTTCAATTGGTGATCTGTTTTTCTGTGTTAACCTCACATTTTTTCATACTACTTCTCAAACCAAGGGGGTGCGAGGATAAAATGAATCGGGAAGCGCTGATCAATGTAATCGGTGTACCAGGAAATCATGCATTGACAGAAGTTCCCCTTTGCTTGTATTGCAAAGTGTGATTAAATGCGTGATTTTTAGCGTTATGGAGCACATGCATCGAAGCTTCTCAGCTGTGCTTGTGCTAAGAAAAGGAAACATTTTTAAAATAACGTAACACGATTGTCAATGTAACCTTTTGTAAGTAGTGCCTGGAGGATTCAGTGTGGAGAAACTGCAGAGGCAGCGTGTGTATTAACTTGTGGATTTTTCTGTGAGTATTTGGTGGCAGCGTCACAAAGTCGCTTCCGTAACACTGCGTGCGGTAGCTGCGGAGCTCAGCTCAGAGCGAAATGAGGTGAATGGGAGGGGAGATGATGACGTCACTCCCCCACCCGTCTTAACTGTCAATCCCCAACAAACACAGTCTCTCGGAATTTGCATTAGCACAGCCCTTCACGTGCAATTTTAACTTAGTTACAAAGTGATCAAAGCCTGCACAGTGGTAACAAGGCATGATGGATCCATGTTCTCATTCTGTTTACGCCAAATTCTGACTCTACCATTTGAATGTCTCAACAGAAATCGAGACTCATCAGACCAGGCAAAATTTTTCCAGTCTTCAACTGTCCAATTTTGGTGAGCTCGTGCAAATTGTAGCCTCTTTTTCCTATTTGTAGTGGAGATGAGTGGTACCCGGTGGGGTCTTCTGCTGTTGTAGCCCATCCGCCTCAAGGTTGTGCGTGTTGTGGCTTCACAAATGCTTTGCTGCATACCTTGGTTGTAACGAGTGGTTATTTCAGTCAAAGTTGCTCTTCTATCAGCTTGAATCAGTTGGCCCATTCTCCTCTGACCTCTAGCATTAACAAGGCATTTTCACCCACAGGACTGCCGCATACTGGATGCTTTTCCCTTTTCACACCATTCTTTGTATACCCTAGAAATGGTTGTGCATGAAAATCCCAGTAACTCAGCAGATTGTGAAATACTCAGACCGGCCCGTCTGGCACCAACAACCATGCCACGCTCAAAATTGCTTAAATCACCTTTCTTTCCCATTCTGACATTCAGTTTTATATATATATTTATATATTTGAAAGCCAAATACTCTTGGCTCATAGGTGCTAGCTAAGAAATGGTTTTAAAAATTTCGTGGTCCAAGCACAAAATTTCTCATAGTTTTTTAGACCCATTTGTATGTCTGTTTGCTTTTCACGAGAGAACTACTTTATGGATTTAGATCAGGTTTTCTTTCTATAAGTTGCTTAAACATTTCATTGATTTTGCAACTTTCTCATCATGCTAAGTGTCATAGTTCGCTTGGGGTACTGATTTATTAACACTAGAATTACCAGAGCCTACGAAAAAACTCGTAGATACGTCCCACCTTAAATCGCTTCCTAAATCCCTTCACACCTCTCCGCCAGCGTCCTTTGTCCTCTAAATGTGCTGATAAAGAGAAGCTAGGAGCAGCCGGCTATTCCATCCCCCCACCAATTTTGAACGTGCACGAACTTCTCTCAGCTCATGCCTTGATTGAGTATCTGGGAGTGAAGTGGAGTTTTAGAGTGGAAATAATAGATCGTTATTTGGAACACACGCATTTCATGTGAGTTCCATTTCTACAATAATCTGTGTAAACACATTTTTAAATCACAAACGTTTTTCATATTCTAGTAGTAAATGACAAAATGTAGGCATAAACTATATAGTGTATGAAGCCTGAAGTCCAAATATCAAAGAAACATTTTCACAAAAGGTACAAATATAACACAACAATTGTGCTTTTATTCAAAAATATAGCTGCAGAAAAAAAAGCCGCCTTAACATGTGACATTGACATCCGCTTACTATGACCGCCTCCGTTGCACAATACAATCAGTTACTGACTGGGAAGCAAAAGGTTGCGAGTTCGATCCTGCACCACTTCGTTTTGAGAAGTAAACTGCTCTTATTCTTACTATTTTAGAATAAAAGCATTCATTTGATTTCAGTCTGTAACAGCTGGTGTAATTTATGATCCTTGTAAAGGTTAGCTTTGTTTTTTGTTTTTTTTTAATTCACTTTTCATTCTCTCAGTCGCGTTCAGAATCAATCCATACAACCCCATCTGACACAGCTGTTTTCACATAAAGACGCGCTATAGCTCTGCAGTGTACCACAATGCATACTAACGCCACCCCTCCAAAAAAAAGGGTTCTGACACACAAACGCTGGCGAAGCTGCCTTCTTCGTATCTCACCGTCACTTGATTTTCTTTTTATTCAGTTTTATTGAGTGTTCCTGCCAGTCCCCGCATGTTGCTATATGCTGTTACTTTTGTACTCCAGGACATGCAAGAGGACAGAATGGTAAAGAGCAGTAACTTTGGCGCTATATGCAATCATCAGACACTCCCCATCTACCAGTGTCGCTCAAACACAGGAACATATGTTGGTGTAAAAGTATAACAAAACAAGTGCACTTTTATTCAAGTGCACTTTTTCCATCGCCTTTTCCTGTAAGAAGCAATGTACACACTTCTCTCTATGCTGTGGTTTCTATTACACACTTGAAAGAAAGAGACAATATATGTGAAAACATCATTGCACTAATGCAATATTATTTGAAAACGAACAACGTCAGATCGGGTGTGAATTTATGCAGGAACTGGAAATTCTCTGATGTGGGATCAGTTCTGTATGGTTGTGGGCACTTGTTTTGTTATCCTTTTACACCAACATATGCATCGTGGTACACTGCAGAGCTATAGCGTGTCTTTATGTGAAAACAGCTGTGTCAGATGGGGTTGTGTGGATTGATTCTGAACGCGACTGAGAGAATGAAAAGTGAATTAAAAAAAGCTAACCTTTACAAGTATCATAAATTACACCTGCTGTTACAGACTGAAATCAAACATATGCTTTTATTCTAAAATAGTAAGAATAAGAGCAGTTTACTTCTCAAAATGGAGTGGTGCAGGATTAAACTCGCAACCTTTTGCTTCCCAGTCAGTAACTGATTGTATTGCACCACGGAGGCGGTCATAGTAAGCGGGTGTCAATGTCACATGTTAAGGTGGCTTTTCTGCAGCTATATTTTTGAATAAAAGCGAAATTGTTGTGTTATATTTGTACCTTTTGTGAAAATGTTTCTTTGATATTTGGACTTACATTATATAGTTTATGCCTACATTTTGTCATCTACTACTTGAATATAAAAAACTTTTCTGTTTTAACAATGTGTTTACACAGATTACTGTAGAAACAGAACAGACATGAAATGCGTGTGTTCTAAACAACAATCTATTATTTCCACTCTAAAACCCCACTTCACTCCCAAATACTCAATCAAGGCATGAGCTGAGAGAAGTTCGTGCACGTTCTAAATTGGTGGGGAGATGGAATAGCTGGGTGCTTCTAGCTTCTCTTTATCAGCACATTTAGAGGACAAAGGACGCTGGCGGAGAGGTGTGAAGGGATTTAAGAAGCGATTTAAGGTGAGACGTATCTATGAGTTTTTTCGTAGGCTCTGGTAATTCTAGTGTTAAACCCCGGGCAGGGCACCATATATCAAAATTAATAAATATTAGTGAAAAATTATTACAAAGAGAACTTAAAGTAACACATAAACAAGAAAACAATACACCTCCCCAACCCAGGCTTCTGGCCTATTACTACCAGCTCTCATCCCAGTCTTTTCCACGAGGTACCTAAACCACTTTCAAAGCTCAATATCAACATAAACATGCCATTCTTTCCTTCTATACCTTTTCTCTGATTTGGTCTCTTTAATTCCTGCAAGAACCTCTCCAACTCTAAAACCCAAGTTCTTTTGTTTGGAAGGAGCTTTTAACCCAAAACTAGGGACTCATTCTGGTAGTTGTTCCAAGGTTTAGGATTAAATGTCTGGGTCCAACTTTGTAGTACTTCTCCTCTCAGCCCTATGACACCATCCTTGAGTTAAAGGGCGAGGCAACCCCAAAGGCCAACTACCTATTATTGTATTTTACAGGGAGACACATATAGGTAGCCAGTGTACTTGCTGCCTTCCAATATAATAAGATAACCTTTTGAGATATTAAGAGATGTTTCTGTCCATCCTTCAATTATTCTAATATTCCTTGGGGTTCTTTAAAGGAAACAGCATCCCTTTGTGGTAACTACCCATAATCCTGTCTCTCACTAGGCATGCATCTACTAGGGCTTTGAAAAATTATGAAATGTCCTCCTCATGTTTTCTAATTGGCAACTCTAAATTAGCAGGGTGTAACTGACTGTTGCTGTGCTCTGCAATAGACTGGCAGAATGCCCAGGTCTAGCCCATGTCAGAATGCTCTGACATTTGTGTCGATAGATAGATAGATAGATAGATAGATAGATAGATAGATAGATAGATTCCTGTAAGAGAAACAAAACATGCAAAAAATGGATGGACCTTAATTTAGAGTTATCTTAATACTTGCCACTATGTCATTTTCTGGATGTTATGTCTGG
This sequence comes from Polypterus senegalus, assembly GCF_016835505.1. NCBI lineage: Eukaryota > Metazoa > Chordata > Cladistia > Polypteriformes > Polypteridae > Polypterus > Polypterus senegalus. The sequence continues at coordinate 120,690,419 of NC_053157.1, read as the reverse complement.
TCTACACCAGACCAATCTGCTCCACAATATTACTACAAGCTTGATCAACATAGCTCTCAGATCTTCCCTAGGTTGCCAGAATAAATATACTGAGTTTACGGAAAAAGACTTAAATGTTAGTTGTATTTGTTAGCTTACAACTGAACTCTTCTGAGCTTACAAGTAATTGATATTTAACATGTATGCTTGTTCCTGGGCAGACAACCCAACACATCACACAGTTCCGCTTCACTGCCAAATGCATTGCTTCACTCTCTGTCAGCTGTGGAATACTGCATTCTTTCTCTACTGAGACTGAGTCTCCTTGTTCTGTCACACCCATTTTAATAGTCCAGCTCAGTAAATATAAGGGCATCTTCTCAGTATAGTCAGTTATTTAGAATTTCGGAAGTTCCCTCTATAGACGGTTTAATTTTGTGTTTGAATGCATTATATCTTATTCTCAAAATGTAACCCCACCTTAAAACACAACATTTTTGTTTTTTTTGAAACAGCATGCAGGTTTTGAGTCAATATTTTGCTTCCTAATCATTGGTACTTCTTTTTAATATAACACTTTGCTTCTACAGCAAACATTTCCATTTTAGAGACCTACAACTTGCTTATGGAGGAAACATTTCCTTTTTATACATTTAACTTTAGGGTCAATATAGTTATAACTAGGAGCAAAAACAGGGAGTTTCAGGGTGGTTTGAGATCCACCACTATCTCCCTAAAAACATAAAAATCAAAACTGGGGTGGGGCTGAAAAAATATTAAAAACATCAGGTTATAAATCACTTTGTGCTCATTACTGCTCATCCCATGTAGGACAGGAATGCAGATGTCTGTGAGTGTTTCACATGCTGGATCAAGCTAGATGGTTGAGTGGCTGCAGCCCATCTCAACAAGGAAGGAAAGGAAGATTTGAGAAAGAGTGTAATGCCAATACTGTGATACTGACTGTTCAGGTTGGGAAGAGTGTATGAGTAGCTGTGTCTTTTGCCCAGGTCTTATTTGTTGTTTCTCGTGTCCCATAAAAATAGGAAAGTTAATTCATCTGTCTCATTAGACTGTTGCAGTATGTTGTTGCTGTCTTTTGTTGTAAAATAAGAAAGCCTGTTATTACAATGAACATCTGACAGAACTGCTGAGAAGACAACAGTTCCCAGTAGTAAGGAGGAGTATGCAGAGTCCAGTGTGAGGAGGCATTGATCTTTCTGCACATCAAAAGAAATTGGTATTCAGAGAATATGCATAACAGCACAGCTTTAGCAGTTCTTCACACAAAACGTGTGTATGTGACAAAAAGGGGTTGCTCTGAATTATTCTCGTCATCAGTATAAGGAGGCATTGCTTTTGTTTGCAGATTGCATATCCATGTATGATATGATTCATCTACTTTATACAGTATATGCATGCACTAATTGGCAGAATTTTCTATTGTAGATTCCAAAGTTATATTTCAGTGTTTAGTCAATACTAACACTAAAGGGACACATTGGTTACAATGAGATTTTCCACATACTGGTTTTAACCCAGAACAACAGCTAAGTTTATATATATATATATACTGTACATATATACAAGCTGTCTTCCCACATAGTAGTGAAACAGGACAGTGAGGAGGGCCCTGTCCAGCTCGCCACTCCTGACGTCACACTTTCTCCTCCCCTCGGCTCACAGCCTCTGTCTTGCATTAGCGCAAATATATTGCTCCTGCAAGCGAACTATAATTCTTAGCACAATGAGAGAAGTCACAAAATTAACCAAAATGTTCAAGCAAATTATAGAAAAAACCCGATCTAAATCCATTAAGTAGTTCTCTCGTTCGCTAGCTAAGTGGATGTAAGATACTCGCTGAGGCTGGCGCATCAGTGAGGAGGGCCCCGCCCCCTCCCCTTGGCCTGCTGCATGTTTCTCGGATTCGCGGGAATAAATCGGTACGACAGGCGAACTATGATATATAGCGCAATGAGAGAAGTCTCAAAATCAACCAGAATATTCAAGCAAATTATAGAGAAAAACCCAATCTACATCCGTTAAGTAGTTCTCTCGTGAAAAGCAGACAGACATACAGACATTGGATTTTATATATTATATATATGAGATTAAGGGCTTAACTGAGGGCAGAAAACAATGGCAGGGATTGACCAAGTGCGCTAACCTTTCTTCTCCCTCTTCTGCAGATCACCTGAACAGAAATCTGCTATGGTTCTTCTAGTTTGGTCCTTTATGTTAAAAAACAATTTCTTAATCAAAAGCCAACACTTGCTGATAGCAGAGCTTGTTTTTTACTCTATGGATTTCATTCTTCCACATCAGGTAATTCTTAAATTAGTCTTCTATTCTAAAAATTTACATTTATTTATTTAGCTGACTTATTTATCCAAAATGACTTACAACATTTGAAAAACAACTGGTTACATTTCTTTTCTTTTTCCAATTGAAGCATATACGGGTGAAGTGACTTGATCAGGGTCACACAGGGTGGGATTTGAACCCACAAACTCAAAGTTTGAAGTCCAAAGCCTTAGCCACTGTGTCACATTGCCTAATAAAAATATCTAAATGATTCATGAACTGGAACAGATTAGTAATACTCAGTTCTTCATTTTGTAATGAATGTCATTTATGAAGGGTGACCTACTACAATTCGCCAACTTAAATTGGATGTGGTAAAGCCTGAAAAGAAGGGTGGCACCCTCACTGTATTTTTTCCCACCCCTTAACAATAATCCCAGTAATAGTTGAATCCCCTGGTTATAGTTTAAACAGTTATAATAAAAAATGAATGAGAAACATATAACACAGTAAACAAACTAGGTGGGCTCGCTCGGATCTGTTCCTGCCTTGCACCCTAAGCTGGTTGGGATTGGCTGCAGTAGACCCCCGTGACCCTGTGTTAGGATATAGCGGGTTGGAAAATGACTGACTGACTGACTAACAGAGTAAACAGACAATACACAAGTAATAGTAATAGACTAATGCAAATCATCTCACAAATCTATACCAACATAAATTATATTAGTATAACAATTTACATGTAATCCATAGGGTTAAGATGGAGTACAGACAAAAGCAAAAAGTTTAACAGTAGTGGCAGTAGAATGTATAGGCTGGCAAGGTGGGTGGGTATGTCTGCATTCCTTCTCACAGGGTCCATTGCTGGGGAGCTCCTGCTCTTTACTACTAGGTATTAGAGGTGGCCACCTCTCTTAGTGTGAACCTCTCTGCCAGTGATCAGCCAGTCTTTTTGTCAGGTAGCAGTACTTGCCACTCGATACTCCTTCCTTCTTTGTGGCTGTTTATTCTTCTTCTTTTTCACTCTTTCTCCCTTCTTGCAGTTTTTAAATCCCTATTAAAGGATTCTGCTGGTACCAAAACTACTGACCTGGTTTGACTGGCCGTATCACTGGAGAAACAAGGTTAGAACTACTTTGTACCTAGAGCAGTTTAATTTTTGTATAGGTTAGATATAAAAAGTGCAATTACCTATAGGGTAGGTGAGAAGGCTTCGAGAGCAAACAGCTGTGGTAGAGGTACTGAGGCACACCATGGGTGGAAACATTGTTGGCAGTTTTGACGTAGGTGGGGAGGCCTGTCATTCACCTGCTTAATACAATTGTTAGGCCGTGGTAGGAGAGAGCCCATCTTGCCAACGCTAAGCCGATGGCAGTGAACTAAGGCGCTAGTGCATTACAGGACACTCACACATACAAAGCCAATTTAGAGTCACCTACACATACAGAGGGAACATGCAATTCCATTCACATAACATTCCCACATACAGTGACATGCCAGACCCACTCTCTTGGGACTATGAGGCAGCATAGTGCTAATGTTATGTCAGTCATGAGTATTCAAAGTGGCTTGGCACGACTGCAGCGTAGACAAAGTCCACCTACTTTTCAGTTCCAGAAAACCACCCTGAATTGCATGCAAGCAACTGCAAGGATGATGTTAAAACAGACCAGGAGGTGTGTGTCTGTTTGAGAAAATGTGACGAGAATCAATATTTAAAAGTAGGGTGCAAAACTGTGACTGAAATCAAAATATGAATTGTCAAAAGCCATTAATCAAAGGATGAGTTGTCACTAGAACAACAATGCTAAGCTGAGAAATGGTATACTATGAGTAGCTAAACAGAAATCTTGAAACACTGTGAGCACAGGATTGTTTGTGGCTTTAATCTGTAACCTTGGACACTGTATGGAGAAATGCACAGGATTATTAAGCAGAGCATCATGAGGTCACATGTAGTGCGACTTGGGAGGCAGCCCTTAGCAACAGTGCTACACGTCCTTGCAACCCACTAACAAAACACCGAAGCTTCAAACTAGTTAAACAGCAAAAATGTTTACATTTATCCTAAAGTAATTTATTAATATGACACACATATGTACAATTTTTTCTTTGGGTTAGAGAAATGTCAAATGATCTATAATAAGGGACACAAAAATCTTCTTGATTCCTAACAGCTAACTACTACCCCAACTTTCAGCCTAAGACCATATCAAATATGAATTATTCTTACAGTAACAGCAAGAGTCATTCAAAAATATTAAACATTTTTAGTAAAGAACCATTTTGCTTATTCTAAAAGAAAACGTAGTCACATAAAAATGTAGAGGTGAAGGCATTTGAAAAAAAACCCATAATTATTTATTTTCAAATTTCAGTGGAAATTTTATTATCATTTCCAAGTCTTTTTAAATAAATACTTCAGCTTACCCTCATTATTCAAAGTCCTTTATGTCCAAACCAATGTCAGAGCTGCAAATTTGCTTATGTAGGTGTTCGTGAGCAAATCTGAAACTAATGGATATATTGAAAGATCACAGTGAAGCTACAGGCCTACAGCATATTTAAAAGAGTACAAGAGCTTTGTCTCCTGTGAGAAATGGTTAAATCAATCTGTGCCATGTAATCTTTAAATTCCATGCCGCTACTTCAGCCCTGACTTCATTCACACGAATCATCTCAGCTCATTGTCCATAGTACTCTGAAATAAACAGCACGGATAAATTCAGTCTGTGCAAGAGGAAAAGATAGGGGCTTACACGTCCATATATAAACACATTAGCATCAAATGTTAAGTTATGTGCGTGCAAAGAGGCAGAGTTGGCTATGTGCCTTTCACAACACCACCTGCCTTCTCTCTGAAGATTAACCGTGTTAGGCTTACTTATAACATTATGGTTTGAAAAATTCAGCCTTCCTTGAATCACTATCTGTTTGCTCATCTTGTGGACTGCTGCCAATTCTCAGGCTAATAACATCTACAAGCACATGCCATTGAACGTTTAGTGGGGACATTTATTTAAAGCAAATACGACTTCAACCTTAAAGTATTTAGCACATTTTATTTTAATCTGATGTTTAGAGGAAAGATTAAATTATGGTTACTGGGGTTTTAGTTCCAAGTAATTAAGAGTGGATTTGGATTAGGATTATCTATAAGGATACAAAATTAACTGAGAAAAAAAAAACACACACATTCAAAACAATCATAATAGGTTTGCTATTTAAAAACCATGAACCTCTGTCATTGGGCAAAATTGCTTTCAAATAGCATAACTATTAAGGCACAGAATATGTGTGTCATTTTTACCCTGTTTATCTGAGGAAGCACTGTCAGTTAAAAGACATTTATCTTTAAGTCACTGAATGATCTTTTGTGCCTGTTCTTGCTCACTTTCTTCCAGTAACATTTTAACTTTTGTTTTTACACAAAGCATTTTGCAACAAAAAGGTCCAAAGTGAAATATTGCTAGAAATGAACAAAATCTACTGGAAATCTACTAGTCATGACTAATAGAAGCTGACAGCAGGGATTTTAGATGCAGCAAAAAAAAACACAAAAACAATTATCAATCACTGAGAATCATTTGTCAAACTTCACAGAAAGGGAAGTAAATGTTCACCATTTCTCCGGTGTATTCAGGGGAATCATAGGAAAGCAGTCACAGAAAATGATAAGACATATTACATGTGTTAAATGGAACCTTCCTAATAGACATAACACTTTTGACAAATAAGAGCAGACCTCTGAGTGCCTTGTGCTTGTTTAGTTAGCAGGTAGCTAAACTGTCCCAACATATTATCCAGATACATTTTAAAGCTGATAAAGTTTTAACTTGGTAGTTTGTTCCAACTTTGCACAACCGTTTTTGTAAAGAAGTACTTATTTACTTCCATCTTAAAGTACATCCCTTAAAGAATGTGTGTGGTATTTTTCAAACCAAAGTTTCTTTGCAATAATGGCACAGTGTAATTTGCCACATAAAACTGTGTTCTAAAGTGAAGCGTTTCTATAAATTTTAAAAATACATTGTTTGTGCAGTTTACAATAGGACTAATGTAACCTGTGCAATGCATGTGTCTCTGTTATATGCCATTTGATGTGGGATTTGTAAATTCAGTGTTATTGTTTGTGATGCGTCATCTACTGGAATGACAAATGCAACACATTTTATTACCAAAAATGCTCGTCATGAACCAACTTTTGGAATGACAGAGATGCACACACAGACACACAAACGAAGCCCTTACCTGGCTGGGGTGCATATATAGTGGAAAGACCTGGGGAGAGAGTATATGCAGGGCATTACCTTCCCTGGACCACTAGATGGCAGCAGTAGCATTGACTCTCACAGGGTTCTATGACAGTTTGAGACCTGGTGCAGACCTGTTGGGTTCTGTGGGCGCTGCCAGGTGATGCTGCAAATACCGCTGAGCCCTTGGTTACAGCACTTCCTCCATACTCGGCAGTGCTGCCGGAAGAAGGTCAATGAACACCTATAGCACTTCTGGGTGCTCTATAAAAGGAGCCAGCTGCCACTACTCCGAGAGCTAGATTCGGGAGGAGGTGGACAAAGCTTGCCAGGAGGAGTGGAGATGGACTGAGAGAGAAAGAGAAAAGGAAAGAAAGGACAAGAGAAGAGGAGACAAAAGAAAGTACTCTCTTCGTTGTGCTTTGGTGCTTGTGAACTGTGCTCTGTGGGTGGGACACAGGGAAGGCGTTTCCCCCAGGAAAAAATAAAAACGTATATGGTAAACTTGTGTCCTGCATCTGACTGTGTTGGGTTTGGGTGGCAGGAGTGCCCTCTGCTGGCCACAACTTATTATTCTACTTTTGCTTCTGCAATTATATTTTTTTAACAGACAGATGAACATCATATGACTATTTTTGTCCTAAACAGCATTTACTTTTTATGCTTTACATCCTGTGTTGTTATTTTACTTGGCCTACAGCGCAAGAATGACGCCAAGAGGCAGTGTAGTGAAAAGAGCACATACGGGTTTCATTGCACTTTGTACAAATAATAATCTGTAAATGAATGGGGAAACACATGCAAGGCTAATGCAGGCCCTGAGCCTATGAGGCAGGAGTGACAGCTCTATATTACCTGCCGAAGCTGGTATAAAAGTGGCTCTGCAAATGGTGGTGACAGCAGCGCTGATGGCTGGGGGCGATGATACAGGAACCACAGACAGAGCATTTGCTGAGCTTGTAAACAATCACCTTGTTTGAAGTCTCTGTTAGCCATACCTCGCACTGACAGATTCGAAGTACAGTTTGAATGTTTTGTAGTAAAATGCTAACTGAAATTGTGCTCCTGATGCACAGTCACAAATGAGGACCAGTGGAATGATTAGCATATGGGTTGCTTCTGACACTGGATGAGTAGGGTGAGACAGGAATGTGTGTCACTGTATAGTGGAAGCTGCCACTAAAATAATGAAATGAGCTTCGGTATCATGATAATATATAAACAATTGTAAGTGTGCCGTTTTCAATTATTATTGCCTAGTTGTCTACAGGCAGCACGGTGGCGCAGTGGTAGCGCTGCTGCCTCGCAGTTAGGAGACCTGGGTTCACTTCCCGGGTCCTCCCTGCGTGGAGTTTGCATGTTCTCCCCGTGTCTGCGTTGGTTTCCTCCGGGCGCTCTGGTTTCCTCCAACAGTCCAAAGACATGCCAGTTAGGTGGACTTGCGATTCTAAATTGGCCCTAGTGTGTTTGTGTGTGTCCTGTGGTGGGTTGGCACCCTGCCCAGGATTGGTTCCTGTCTTGTGCCCTGGATTGGCTCCAGCAGACCCCCGTAACCCTGTGTTCGGATTCAGCAGGTTGGAAATGGATGGATGGATAGTTGTCTACAAAACAGAGACAGCAACTCACATCAAGGCATCAATATTCAGTGTCAATAGCTGCACTTGGTGATGACTTTTCAAAGCGATTCAAATATTGTGCAGAAGGTGATGGGAGGTGGAGTAAACTGCACAACATCCTTTTGAAATGGCTAAATGCCACAAAAATGTTTTGCTTTGTGCTTCTTACCTTTTTAACACAACATGAACCTGTTTTGTAATATGTGTGCAATCTCAAGACATAGATCAATGCTCGATAACAGTGTGGTTGTGTTTGGTAAATTTTAAGGATTTTTCATTCACGTATGGACCTGTGTATCCATTAGCGCCACTATAAGCTGCAAAAACAGACATGGAGTATTTTACATTTATAAAAATACACTAAACATTAGAGCACAGTCTCATGTAGCAAATGAATATATACCATTGTCACACACATACGCTTAGGAGGCAGCCAACAAGCCTTAAGGTGAGTGATATTACATGCGATAAGGGTAGATTGTGTGTACTAATGTCACTCTCTCCCTTTTAACAGAACCAAACAAGAAAAATAATCATAACATCCACTACCTACAATACTTCTGGTTTCCCAAAATGGCCACTACACAGCAATCCCGTCTCCAAATACCATCAATGATGTCACTTCTGGCTACCCCGTGATGAAGTCTCTTCCGGCTCCTAACAATGATGCCATTTCTGCCATGATGACGTTACTTCCATCTGTCTGCTTTGGTATCACTTCCTGTGTTAAATCATTTCCTGCCACCATTTTGTGTATATAAACCTCAGGTAACGACTACATTTTGTCAAATGTTTTGGTTTTTTGATCGATTTTTCCATCATTTTTCATTTAGTCCAAAGGACATTATAAAGGGTAATTCCCCAACTCTTCTTGGAGTTTCAAAGTGTTTTTCATTCTATTACACCATGACTGTCAAGAAATAACTCTGATTTGAAACATACCAAACACATACATTAATGTTTACCGTTATTCACATGTACTTAAATCCTTATTTAGTAATAATACTGTAATACTGGCTGGATTCATTTTGAGGATTTCTAAATTGTGAAATCAGCCTTTACACAGGCTTATCTGCAAAAGACTGAAGAGGTTTAATTCTTCATTCATCACTTGTTTAGAATGTTCAATTAATGTGAAACCCCAGTTAGGAGACTTAACTATTCTTTGACCAAGCCTTAAATACATTTCCTAGCCCACTTAATCCAGCTGTGGTTATGGGAGAGGTAGCTCCTATCTTAGCAACTCTGGGGGCAATGCAGGAAGCAATTCTGAATTGGGAGTTCAGATGGGCTTACCAAAGAAATTTATTTTCTAATAATCTATGCAGGACATGGCTTAGTATCTTTGTATTACTTTAACTGTCCAAATACATTTTGTTTAAATAGCAGATTTAAAAAAAAACATGATTTAAATGTGGCTTGTGAAACATTTTTGAAGTTATAAGATCACAAAATACTGTTCAATATACTGTACATTTATACCAGGAATGTTTTGGAATAGTAAATCTGACACATTCAAAATGAAACAAAAAAAGAGTTCTTAAAAACTTTGAATGAATGCCTGAGATTAAGTTGAACAGAATAATAGGGAAGACATTTGAGAATAAATTTATAGAGTCAGAGAAACAAGGCAAATGTACATAGTAAAACATTTACTTAAAATGAATGATGAAAAGTACACAGAAATAAACTTTTGACTGAAGGCCTGGAAGACACCGAGACCAAAACTAAGCAAATATTAATGCAGTGTTTACCACAATCAGACAAAAAGCTGCAAGAATTACTGTAGCATTTCAGAGCCTCTGACTCTCAAGCTGGTGGCTTTGCAGTACAGCATCCTGCAACTGAGGGTCTTAGGCACACTGATTTAATTCTTTGAGTGGACTACTCAGTAACCAGTCTGGCATCATTTCCGGTAGTAAAGATAAATACTTTTTTAATGATTGTACAGGATATGTTGGTGCAGGGTGAGTACTTTACAAAAAGCATTTAGCAGCAAAATAGCCAGAGGTGAAATATGGTTTAAATTGAAATTATTAGCATTTATGATTAGTGGCTGACAGCAGGGATTAGCCTTTCTCACTGATGTTACTTTTACAAAACTACATAGAGGTAACAGAGTTGGTGGAAAGACAATTTAAGTACATTGTGTTAGATCCATACTACTCCAAAGTGAACTTTCCATGTGTAAATAATTTGAACATTTGAAACCTCAGAAGTGAATGTTGGAATTTAGTCAAATTGGGGTTTTTAGAAATTGAATGGTTACCTATTCAGAAAGTCAAAGCCTAACTGTGAAAGCCTGTAACTCTCTTTAGTGTCAACACCAGGGCTGACTTGGATTGTTTTGCCAAAGATTGAAATCTCCAGCTTGGATGTTAATAGTAATTAGATTCATTACAGAAATCCATACTAGTTAATGAATGAATGAAGAATTGAAAAAATCTACGTGTTAGTTTGCCAAAAATGCTGAAGTGTGTAGTGATGTTCAAAATGGCCACTTCCCAGTAATGAGATTAAAATTTCATAAAGGGGTGGATCTTTGACATTAGTCGGGTCTAATGTTTTGTATTATTATTGTTAACTAGTGATGAGAAAACACTGCTGAATTCTCTTCACCTCGAGGTCTAGCAAAATCACGGAAATATTCAGGAACTTAGCTAAACTCACAGAAATGCATTAAAGTGAATGGGGAAGGAGAAACCACACTAGTTTTGAGTGGATTAGAATGGCACATTGGTCTTTTAAGTCCCTGACAGCTAGAGAAATGTTTACTACTTATGATGGACAGATTATTGTGGCCAAAAATGTGACCTGAGCTGTGAAGAGTCAGTGCTAAACGCTCTATCACCTTCCATCCCTGAGATAAAATGAATAGAACTGAATATCAGAACATTAAAATTCCTTGAGGTCAATGGCAGACAAAAAGCATGAATCTACTAAGGCTTTCCCCAACAGACTTAATAGCATGTATTTGCCTCTGTTGAACCGAAAAGTATTTTCTTCCCCTCACGCTCATTCACAGTCACTACTACCACATGAGCACAACACTAAAGCACATGTTTTCTTTACTCTTTCCTGTTTTAATCAACTGCACAGCATTCTGGGTAATATTGTTAATTGGATAGGCTCACGTATTGTTATAAGCAAGTCACAAGCAAGTCCATGCAAAAAGAGATTATCTTTAAGAAACAAATACACCAATACATTTCCAGTTTCCTTCTGCGTGCATGTTTTATGTTTAAATGCACTTGCATGTTTTCCACTAATTTTAGTCCACTGCTAGGATCAGTATTATATACTATGGCTCTGTGATAAATGCTAGCCTTACAAAGCATCATGGAAAAAGTTCCTCTAAACTGGCCGGAGAGCGAATTTCCAGAAACATATTCATCAAACAAGGTCATCAACAGACACAGCATATCCATTGCAAAAAACACTTTCACGAATTTCACAGATCACAGATCAACATTACTGTTGTTTTAAAAAAATATCATTTTAAAAATTCAGTCATAGCCATATAAATCGGAGCATCAATATTTTTTTTTGCTTATAGAGTTTGAAACTACTTTTTGTTAACACTAACTTACAAATGATGAAAAATAAATTGACTGGGTACCTTTTAGTAATCTCCAGAGCAAGAGGTGGTGAGATGTAGTCTTGCATATGTTGATGATTTCATCATAGTCTAAATAATCTGTTAAATCTTTCTTGATTATTGGACTCAGTTTGTAGCGGTGCCACATAGTGTTTAAATGTCAGTGCTGTGTGTGTCTCGTTTTCATTGTCCCATTGACTGCGTTGTGTGTATCAGTTAATGTTGTCCCCGTAAAGGAGGACGGATGATGGGAGGAGTTCACAATCATTTACCTGGAAAACACCTGTATATCAATTAATCAATTACTGCCGTCACGGATTATTTAAGGAGAAGAGGAGGAGACGAAAGGAGAGACCAGCACGAGGAGAGAGAAGGAGAACAACCAATAACGCATTCACGATTACAACCTGCCTGCCGTTTCATTCCATTGCGCTATCATCCAGTTTGTATTTCATTCATCCGGACTGCCTTTCAACCTGCTTACCGCTGAAGACCCCGGGGTCGAATCATCATTCGCCGCACGCCGAGGAATCACGGTGAGGTTATTCCAAACGCCGGGAAATACGAACATTACTATCGCCATTAATCAGTACCCGTATTCAGGACATTTATTTCACGTATCGGACTCAAGTTCATGATCATTCCGTTTGCCAGCCATTTGTCGTTTGTGTGGTGTGTGTCATATGTAACGTGGACAAGGGAGGGGATTTATATATATATATATTGTCGGGTTTGCTGTGGGATTGTTGGGGTGGAGGAATATTTGAGTGTACATTTGTCTTGTGGTGTGTCTTGTCCCATTTAATACATTTATTCTTGTTTCCTTTTACATTCTGCTTATTGTCTTTGCTTTTCAAACCGTCGATTGTGGGGAAAGTTAATCTGTGTAGGAGTACGGCTTGACAGGAAAAGGGTTCTCAGTCAATTATCCAGGCCACAGGTCTTGGAGGTGTAGCTGCCGGCTGGGAATAAGGGGTCGGCCGTTACATAAGTGGTGCCCTCTCTGAGGAATCTTTATTTAATTCGATCACTGTCTGCCTTTAAATTTTCCCCAAAAATATCATGTCTTTAGGGCGTGCCGAGCAGGACGACACCATTGCTTCGCCTCGGTGTGATGATGGAGTAGCGGGCGCGCACGCCACGGTCAGAGCGTGTTCAGCGGTGCGAGAGGTGGTGGATTCTTTGCAGTCGCTGTACCTCGAAGATCACCGTGGACCTGAAGAGGAAGGCCTGGAGGACGTCTCGCCTCTGTGGGAGGATCTGGCGCAACAAATAACCCGGCTGGAGGAGAAGATCCGCGAGGTTGCCGAAAGTACGCTGGAGCGCGAAGCAGCCTTGCGGGCTCGCATCAGCAGCTCCCAGGAGGAAATGAAAGAATACATCAACGAGCAAGTTCAACTCCTGGGGCGGGAAATCGTGTTGTGCCTCCAGAGGCGGGATCGACGCTGGCAAGATTCTCTTCAGGGGGAAGTCCAAAGGTGTCTCCAGAAGATAAGACCGTCGCCCGTCATTCAACGCCGCACGTATCTCGGGGGAGCGCATGCCTCAATCGGCCATTTGTTCCTGGGTGCGCCTGTCTTTTCCCAAGTTAGGGGCTCCATATAATGTCGATGATGTCCTGAACTTTGTGGAGGACGGGGAGGCGTACCTGGCCGTTAACCCTCTAACCCCGGAAGAGCTAATTGGGGTGATAGGGACATCCCTCTCGGGACCGGTGCGGAGCTGGTGGCTGACGGCCAAGAAGACCATTTTCGACTGGGGATCCTTTCGCCGATCTTTCCTCGCGGCTTTTCTTCCGGAAGACTACGAGACCGAACTGGAGGACAAGCTGCGGTCCATGGTGCAACTACCTTCACAAACCATCCGGGACTTCGCCTATGAATACCGGGCTTTGTGTTTGAAGTGGCGGCCGGCTATGGCTGAAGAAGAGGTGGTCCGCCGCCCCTTAATGCCTGTAACCCGCGGTTAGCTGGGAGTCTCAGGGGGGTGGTGGGATCGGTGGAGGACTTGGTGAGGGTAGGCTCCCAAGTGGAACGGGACTGGGGAAACTCCAAGACGTACTGGCACAAAGTTCAGGCCAGTACACGAGAAACCCAGCCCCTAAAACCACAACGAGCCAAACCTTGCCGGTCGGAAGCCGATCTCGCCATTATGCAAGCGAGCACGCCCCTTCTGATCGTCCCAGTGATGCTGCGGGGTGGCAGATGGATGCGGTGGTGGATACCGGGAGCCACCATACTTTAATCCGCTCAAGCCAGTGGGAGAAGATTAGCCGACCGACAGACAAATTAACATCTGCCCGTCCGTCCGATTTGTATTGGCGGATGGGAGTGAACACAAGGCCCTGGGCAGAGTCCCCTTGAGGTACAGTGTACTCGCCACCACCTGGGATATGAATACGTATGTCCTGGAGGACCAGCACCTGTCAGTTCCGTTACTCCTTGGGCTGGATTCTCTAGCCACCATGAGGATGACCATCCATCTCAGTCCCAGGGGGTATACGGTACCGGGGGAAGGGATATGCGAATTCATTTACAAATCCAAAGAAGATCTGGGCTCGAATTTATCGGGTTTTACGCAGCAGAGAGGAGCGCGCAAGCACCTCGCCGGCAGCCCCAGTGGAGGGACAACCTGAAGAGGTGAGGCCGGTGCTGAAGAAGTGGGCCGAGGTGTGGACGGAGAAGTTAGGAGTTGCCCGTGGGGTGACCCACATGGTCCACACCTTGGACGAAGTCCCTATAAGGCACCGAGCTTACCGGGTTTCTCCACTGAAGAGGCGTCATTAAAGAACACCTCGATCGGATGCTCGCCGAGGGAATAATAGAACCATCTTCCTCCTCCTGGCGCCCCTGTGGTCCTCGTGAAGAAGTCGGATAATTCCTATCGCTTCTGTGTGGACTACAGGGGTTAACGAGAAGACGAGCCTGGACGCATATCCCATGCCCCTGGTTCATGAAATCCTGGAGTCACTGCATGGAGCTGCAGTATTTAGCACCTTAGATCTCCGCAGTGGCTATTGGCAGGTGCCGATGGACGAGGGAGTAAAAGAAGACGGCAGTCATCACCCCTGAAGGCCTGTTCCAGTTCAATGTCATGCCTTTTGGGCTTAAAATGCTGGGGCCACTTTCCAGCGGCTCATGGAGCAGGTTCTGAGGGGTTGATAGGCAAGATCTGCTTCGTGTACATCGATGACGCCATTGTTTACTCCCCTTCTATAAATCAACATCTCCGGATTTAGACACCATTTTCCAGCGATTTCATCAAGCGCACCTTACGCTGAACACGAAGAAGTGTACCTTCATTCAACCCCACATACGCTTCCTCGGGCACATTCTTTCATCGGAGGGGTCGCTGTAGACCCCGAAGACCTTGGCCATCCGGGAGTACCCACGCCCACAGATTTGAAGTCGTTGCAACGTTTTCTTGGGTTAGTGGGGTGGTACCATAAGTTTATTCCCCGGATGGCAGATATAGCGGCTCCCTTGAACCAGCTTAGGAAAAAGATGTCCCGTGGGAGTGGACGACAGAATGCCAGGACGCGGTCGGCGACTAAAGAGCCACCTACAAGAGCCACCCGTTCTGGCCCAACCGATCCACAGCTCACCTTCCAGGTACAGACAGATGCCAGCAACCTGGGGCTCGCGCCGTGCTCACTCAAAGAATTAACCAGGCTGAACATGTCATCGCACGCCTCACGAGTTTTGCGCGGCGCTGAGCTGAACTACTCGACAGCTGAGAAGGAGTGTTTGGCTGTCGTGTGGGCTGTGGAGAAATGGAGACATTATTTGGAGGGGGTTGAATTGAAGTGTACACCGACCATCACGCTCTGACCTGGGTGTTCAATCACCAAGACCTCCTCCCGCCTGACCAGGTGGGTCCTCCGCCTCCAGAATTTTACGCTCAGGGTGACTTACCGGAAGGGCTGTGGTAACATCGTGCGGATGCACTATCTAGGGTATCGGAGCCGTCGGGATGGTGTGTTTGGCAGAGGCGAAAAGATGATCCTCCCTCTGCCAAGGAGCCTTGAAGACCTAGCCCAAGCACAAGCTACCAGTCCATTCTGCCAGAACATCAGGGAAGGGCTGGAGCAACAGCGAACTGACCGGGTACACTTTGTGGACCTCCAAGGGGTCTTGTACAGGACTATTCCATCCACCCTTGGGGTCTGCAACATCAACTGGTGGTCCCGGAAGAGCTCGCCCCGACTTTCTGAAGCACTACCATGACAGTCCTTTAGGTGGTCACCTTGGAAGGACAAAAACTTTATTAAAGATTCTGGGGTTGCGTGGTGGCCGCCTGTCCGAAAGACGTGTGCCACCACGTGAAGACGTGTGCCACCTGCCAACAACTAAAAAACCCACCTGGTAAACCGGCGGGATTACTTCAATCGACGATCGCAGATGGACCAGGAGAGACTTTGGGAGTCGACCTAATGGGGCCATTTCCTATCACCAGCTCGAGGAAGACCGTCCTGATGGTAGTAGTAGACTATTTTTCAAGTGGGTGGAGCTGTTTGCGTTAGCCGATGCAAGGGCTAACAAAATATGCTCCATCCTGAAGAATGAAATCTTCACCCGCTGGGGTGCCAAGAAACATCATCTCGGATCGGGTCCGCAGTTCACAAGCTCCATATTGGATGAACTTTATGCAGCCTGGGGAGTGAAGAAAAACCTCACCACCGCTTACCATCCCCAGGCCAACATGACGGAGCGAGTGAACGGACCCTGAAGAACATGATCGCCTCCTATGTGGGTGAACGCCATCAGGACTGGGATAAATGGCTCCCGAGCTCCGGTTTGCCCTGAACACGCGGTGCATGAAGCCACAGGTGAGACGCCTGCTTTGGTTGCGCTGGGCAGACAGCTTAAGGGCCCACTCGACCGACTCCTTCCCAGCACCCCTAGTCCAGAATCCACCAGTTACAATAATTTGGTTAAGGTAGAGGGTTTACGGCGGAGAATCCAAGGGAGGTTGGTGAGTTCGACATCCAGACACGCCAAACTGTATAATGCCCGGCGGAGGGAAGCGCACTTCCAGCCGGGTGATTTGGTCTGGATTAGAGCTCACCATCTCTCAGATGCCAGCAGAAAATTCTCCGCCAAGCTAGCGCCTAAATGGTTAGGTCCAGCTAAAATCATTCAACAAACAGGTCCAGTCAATTTCCAGATCCAAAGGGGTATCGGCGCTGCCTCCAAGTTAGACACCATCCATGTGGCCAACCTCAAGCCGCATTCCGCCCTCCCTTGTCCAAGGTGGGGGGGGGGAATGTAGCGGTGCCACATAGTGTTTAAATGTCAGTGCTGTGTGTGTCTCGTTTTCATTGTCCCATTGACTGCGTTGTGTGTATCAGTTAATGTTGTCCCGTAAAGGAGGACGGATGATGGGAGGAGTTCACAATCACTTACCTGGAAAACACCTGTATATCAATTAATCAATTACTGCCGTCACGGATTATTTAAGGAGAAGAGGAGGAGACGAAAGGAGAGACCAGCACGAGGAGAGAGAAGGAGAACAACCAATAACGCATTCACGATTACAACCTGCCTGCCGTTTCATTCCATTGCGCTATCATCCAGTTTGTATTTCATTCATCCGGACTGCCTTTCAACCTGCTTACCGCTGAAGACCCCGGGTCGAATCATCATTCGCCGCACGCCGAGGAATCACGGTGAGGTTATTCCAAACGCCGGGAAATACGAACATTACTATCGTCATTAATCAGTACCCGTATTCAGGACATTTATTTCACGTACCGGACTCAAGTTCATGATCATTCCGTTTGCCAGCCATTTGTCGTTTGTGTGGTGTGTGTCATATGTAAAGTGGACAAGGGAGGGGATTTATATATATATATATTGTCGGGTTTGCTGTGGGATTGTTGGGGTGGAGGAATATTTGAGTGTACATTTGTCTTGTGGTGTGTCTTGTCCCATTTAATACATTTATTCTTGTTTCCTTTTACATTCTGCTTATTGTCTTTGCTTTTCAAACCGTCGATTGTGGGGAAAGTTAATCTGTGTAGGAGTACGGCTTGACAGGAAAAGGTTTCTCAGTCAATTATCCAGGCCACAGGTCTTGGAGGTGTAGCTGCCGGCTGGGAATAAGGGGTCGGCCGTTACAAGTTGTACTGTCAGCATTCTACTCCAACTAGCAACATTATTGTCTATTAAAAATAGTCTTTCAGCTGTTCAAATTATAAGTAGCTCTGTCAAGGAAATTTTTATAAAGAGATATAGATTTAGAGAGATGTACTCTCTGTTAGTATCCATATGTCTATTAGGGAATGGCATAGCCCTTCTCTTGTTGTGTTTTTCCCTAAATGTCTTAGAGAACACAGATAATTCTACCTCTGAGAGACTAAGATCCTTCAACATTTTCCACCAAGATGGCTGTGGTTAATCCAGCACACTAAATAGATGTGTCGGTGGCAAATCCATCACTAAGGTTAGCAAAGCTAGCAGAAAGATTTTCAGTTGTCATTAAGATAATACCCAAATATCCCCTTTCAATTTTTGTTCCCTGTTACTAATAAAACCTAAAATATTGTTTGTTTAGACATTATTCACATGTATAGGTTTATGGGATCATTAGTTTCACGTGTACATAGTACAGTGAAATTCTTACTTGCATGTGCCAACCTTGTTCACATTCCTCGCCAACAGAACATCTGCACATAACTACAAAATTCAGCACGGACTAGCTGATCGGTTCCTGTTAATGTCAGATGTGCTTAACTTAAACTTTAAAGTCAATTATTTTCTAAAACCTGTTAGGTAGACATGCTCAGAAAATTCACTATATACAGTATATATATTCAGTTTCCATATACAATTTGAAAAGTTATTTTATAACTATAACATTTAATTCAATATAATCTATCTTATCATAAAATGCTACTATCTGTTTGTGTTCTGTTCCTCGGAGCACAGTTTAGCTTTGGTGTGTTTGGTCAGTTTGGCTTTGGTGAAGTAAATGACAAAGGCAGTGAACGTCTGAGACACACCAAGAGGAGAAAAGGCATACCAGGCATGGTGAGAGTTGCATTCAAAGAAGGGATGAATAAAAGCAGAGAGGAGGTGAGCAAGGCACCTCAAAATAACAGAGTCTGAGAAGCAGGCTTTATGGTTTAAACATTCAAGTATATCGAGGTAAGGTAGTATAGGTTGTAACGTGCAGCCGAGGCCCTTGCTTGGGGAAGCAAGCATGGCCAGAGTGTTACCTCTCCCGGGACGCTAGATGGCAGCTCCCCCTGGATTGCAGCAGTGCCTCGGACTCCGGCAGGGCTTCACGGGAGTTGGTGCTTGATGCAGCAGGATCTACTGAGCCCTTTTGGGCAGCTCATCCGCCACACCCGGAAGTGTGGCCGGAAAGTAGGTCATCAAACACCTGGAGCACTTCCGGGTGCAAAATAAAAATTGCTAACAGCCACTAATCGAGTCAGGAGGAGGAAGATGAAGCTTGACAAGAGAAGTGGAGGAGAAAAGAAAGAATTATTGTATTGTGCTGTGCTGGTGCTTTGGACTGTGTTTGGCTAGTGGGAAAAGGAGAAAAGCGTTTCCCACAAGGTAAAAGGAAAAATAAAAAACACGTGTGCCTTGAACTTGTGTCCCACACTTGTCTGTGTCAGTTTCAGCTGGCAGTGCCAGCCTAGGTGATCCACAAGACACATACAGGGTAAGAGATTGGAAATATATTTTAATTTATTCTATTACCTGTCTCTGTCTCTAGTTAATTGATATTTTAATAACAAAAGACAAATATTAAAATGTATGTTTGCAATACAAGCTAGTTTTAATTTGTTAAAAAATAAAGAAATAAAGTTTGGCTACAAATAAGGTTGCACCAATGCGGAAAACAGGTGGGCATAGTTCTACTCAGGCCCAGTACTGATGCAGCACCTAATGCAGCCTATGACAAGATGCCAGGCTTTGGCAGTATTGGTGGGTGATTTATCACCAGTCTGCTGCAATAAGTAACCAGACAGCCTCTACTAGCTGATAAAAAATGTAGTTGCCACTGTATTGGATTTTGTACTGGGACTCAGTTGTATTGTCATGTAACATGCTACGACATGCACTGTTCAGCAGGTTCTATTTCTTAAAATTTTTTCTGGAAACCAAATGTCCATTCAAACACATAGCCATGAAACAATTTTTATGGAAGTATCTTCTCTTTCTATAAGGTGGTTTGTGATTTAGCAGCATTCTAACTACAAGCTTGTTTTTCTACATTGTTTAATTTGTGAGAAATAAACATTAACAAACTGTTTTGCTGATTCAAAATTCAGGATCCATAGTTAGACCTTGAATTAAATAGAGACCATTCACCAAAGTCCCAAGAACTGAGAATTTTCTTCACACCAAAATTCAAGAATCCAATGTAATTTTGTATATATAAAAATTCAATATATCTTTGGCAACTAATACCTGGAGCACAAATACGTTTTTGAAGATTTCATCTTGTTTAAAAAAATATATTCTTTTTCTGCTAGGCCTTATTTTCACGTTATTAGGTTAGTAAGTCAAAAGTGCAGAATTCCAAATTTGAATGAAAAGTCACAGCTCCATTAAAATATTTGCGTTATGAAAAAAGAGGCAAAAACATTACATTTTTTTAAACAGGTTAAAATGTTATTAAATGTAACAGAAACATATAAATACCAAAACATCAACATAAATAGTAGTAAAGGTATGTTTAGTGTCTAGTGCTGTACTGATGCAGGTTACATACATGCCCTCATTTCGATATTTTTTAAAAGCAGTCAATAATGCACAGTCCAAGGTCAAAATCGGGACAGCAGAAAATTGTTTCTTTTCTTATATTTTTTTCTGTTGCTTGAGCAATATAGAGTGGAATGTCAGTACCTGATCTGCACAATCCGAAATGACCAATGTGTTATTGTAGGCTACAGTACAAGAATTAGTGACTTCCATATTTCCCCTGACACAAACATTGACAGTTGCTGCTACGTGAAGAGAGTGTAGGAGACTAACATCTTTCTTGTCCTTTTACTTAAATACAATCATTTTGCCATATGGCACATAGATACTGCACCCAGCTGGAGCTTTCCACAACTGAAATCACCAGGTATATCATGACGATTAAGTCATACAGTGCTATATACATCTGTTATCCCTATACAGTAATCCCTCCTCGATCGCAGGGGTTGCGTTCCAGACCCCCCGCGATAGGTGAAAATCCGTGAAGTAGAAACCATATGTTTGTATGGTTATTTTTATATATTTTAAGCTCTTATAAACTCTCCCACACTGTTTATAAATATTCCCTGCAGAGTTATACAGCATAATCCCTTTGTATTCTCGTAGATATTAGGTAAGATTCATGGAAATTATGTATATATGTATATACAACCAACCATTTTCTAACCCGCTGAATCCAAATACAGGGTCACGGGGGTCTGCCGGAGCCAATCCCAGCCAACACAGGGCACAAGGCAGGAACCAATCCTGGGCAGGGTGCCAACCCACCACAGGACACACACAAACACACCCACACACCAAGCACACACTAGGGCCAATTTAGAATCGCCAATCCACCTAACCTGCATGTCTTTGGATTGTGGGAGGAAACCGGGCGCCGGAGGAAACCCACGCAGACACGGGAGAACATGCAAACTCCACGCAGGGAGGACCCGTGAAGCGAACCCGGGTCTCCTAACTGCGAGGCAGCAGCGCTACCACTGCGCCACCGTGCCGCCCCTGTTTATATACAGTAAAACCTAAATATTATTTTAAAGATATTGAGTGTCTCCGATATCACATATGTTACAGCCATTACGATAGACAGGCCACCAGCAATAAATACGTACAATACAAGAAAAATAGTATACAGTAAATGTGTGTACAGTGACACTAAACGTACGTACATGTACTAAGTACTTATTACATCCACTTACAACTCGTTTTGCACCCTGCAGCCGTAGATCTTATATTCCTTTCCTACTTTTTAAATAAAAAGAATCGTAGCCTTCAACAAATCCAAAACGTTTACCTTTTCGGCAATCGTTAACATCTTCCGCTTTGCTGGGCACGGCCCCTGAAGCAGTAGCAGATCGTTTTGGAGCCATAATGAAGGGCTTGACTATGCACAAAGATAAACACAAAAGAGCACAACTCTTTACACAGCGAAACACGTTAATGCTGAATGAGCGAGACGAGACTTCCTGGTTAACACTGCATTCAGCACGCAGGAACTTAACTGCGTGCTCTGATTGGTTAGCTTCTCAGTCAGGAGAACTTAACTGCGTGCTCTGATTGGTTAGCTTCGCAGTCATCCGCCACTAGCGTCCCTTGTATGAAATCAACTGGGCAAACCAACTGAGGAAGCATGTACAGGAAGTAAAAAGACACATTGTCCGCAGAACCCGCGAAGCAGCGAAAAATCCGCATTATATATTTAGTTATGCTTTCATATAAAATCGCGATAGAGTGAAGCAGCGAAAGTCGAAGCGCGATATAGCAAGGGATTACTGTATACAATCGGGCTTAACCATTTTTACATAGAATTCTAAACTTGAGAGACGCTTGGAGTTCATGCCTAGGAGGTTAAATGGAATTCCAATGAAGCATTATTAAGCCTTAAAAGGTGTTTTGATTTTAAAGATGTACTAGTCACATTTAGAAGAACTAGGCACATGGAAACCGGGGACAATATAAACATACAGTATATTTGATAATTTGTTCTCATAAAATAAAGAGGGTAGTATTAGTAGTATCAGTAGCAGTAAGATTATAGTAGCAGTAGTGTTACTGTCACATATACAGAACACTGTGAAGTTCTTATTTGCAAGTCCAACAAATGTGTGCCACATCACAACTATGTGGCAACATGAAAAGTCACTAAATCTTCTAAGAGTAATTTTAAATGATCTACAACAGTATTCCCTGGAATAGTTAAGCAAGTCTTGATGACAAAATAAAGTGCACAAATGCATTACTCAAGGTAACATAAAAATTGGGAAATTCTAACTATATCTGTGCCCTTAACCTCACAAAGAAATAATAGATATAGACTTGCAAGGGATAACCATTTTTCAACTCTGGTTGTTATATTTCAAGATTCAATACTCCCACTGGAACAACATTTCATTGAAAGTACATGGTGATGTACTTCATATGGCAATATGGTAAAAGGCTAGAAGACCACTAAACATTAATTAAATAAATAAATTAATACATAAATAAATAAATGAGAAGAAAAAACAGAAAAGGAAAGAATTTCCCTAACCTTGTTAAGCTTCTTACACTGAATTAGAAATGTTGGCTGCTGTGGTGACATTACAATATGCTGTCTTCACCGACTTTCATTGGGCAGAAATGTTTTTTTCCCAGAAGAAAAATCATCATGGAAGTGTAACCAGGCCAATAATTATGTGAGCTGTTTACCAAACACAGCTCTGCGAGCAGAATGCTTATTAAATGATAACTAGAAGAGTGAAAATTACTGTATGTGCTACTTTGTATGCTAAAGAAAGGACACATTTCATCTAGGTGACTCTATAGCAAGTTCTGCTGAGGATATCCAGTGACAATATCAAATGAGTTTCATTTCACTCTATGATGTTGCATATTTATTTTCCGGTAGCTGACTATATATGAACGTAACCTCTATTTAGTTAATCTCAAATGACATGTCTACTGTCTTTTATCTGTCACACACGTGTGAGTAGAAGGCATTCTCAGGGATTGTGAGCTGATTGTAATTCCAAGAGATGGCACTGCCATTTACATCTTCTCCTCTTTCATCTGCAGACCAGAAGATCTGAGACATAGTGACTCAGGAAGCCCCACCCCTTCCAGGCAAGAACAATTATAATGGCCATGACTACCACAGAGCAGCAGTCATATTAATACATAGATAGATAGATAGATAGATACTTTATTAATCCCAAAGGGGAAATGCACATACTCCAGCAGCAGCATTATGATAAAAATAATATTAATGAAAGATAAAAGCACAGTGCAAGTTAAAAAATGCAAGGTGGAAAATACAAGGCAGGCCTAACAGTCTATAACTTGTATAGTTAACGTTTACCCCACGCAGGTGGAATTGAAGAGTCACATAATGTGGGGGAGGAACGATCTCCTCAGTCTGTCAGTGGAGCGGAACAGTGACAGCAGTCTTTTGCTGAAGCTGCTCCTCTGTCCGGAGATGATCCTGTTTAGTAGATGCAGTGGATTCTCCATGACTGACAGGAGCCTGCTCAGTGCCCGTCGCTCTTAATGGACTCGCATCTAAAAAGATGTTTCTATTCTGTTTGTTGGTATTTACAATATTTTGCTTTTTTCTTTCAATTTACGGGTGCCCAAAACCTTTGTCAATGTTGCGCCTTTTCTTTAATGTTTATTTTAGAATGTTTGATTAGCATTTACTTCACTCATGGAATGGCACTACACTATCACAGCCACTGTCAAGAAGTTGATCAACATCGTTACACCCAAATCAGAGCATTCCTTGTTATAAGTAAGGTGATGAAGTGTGATGATTTTTCAATGGAGACAAATATTTAATACAATAATACACATTCACTAAACACCTGCTTCCATGGGTCAGCCAATGTGAACATTTTGAATTTATTACGAAAGAATATATATCAGTGTTTCATAGACAGGAATTTGCTCTTTAGCTCCACCAGACATGAAATGTTTCTTAGTTGTAAACTGGTGAACTTTTTGTTAAAGGCATTAAGAAGCTTCCACAAAACAAAGAGCAATAGGACAAGTCCCATTCCTCAACAGGACAGGACAACTTCTTAGTTACAAACAGTGAACTTTGGTGTACGTGACAGCTCTCCCAGTCTCACACATTTATGTGTGGCTGAACAGTTGCAACCCAAACAAATTTTGATATTTTTGACAATCCTCAGAAAAAATTAATTTTTTAGCACTCATATTCCTAGCCTGCATATTCCTGTTATGATTAGGAAATATGCAGATCTTACTCTTCATAAATAGTACACACAAGTTGCCTATGAGGAAATTAATTTGTCTCTATAGCTTCTATAGCAGCTTTAATAAAATCCATGATTGTATTATTTTGTGTGACTCTCTGAAGATCAAATAATCAGAAGACAGGTTTAGCACGCAAAAAACTTAAAAGCAAAAAGGTAAAAAAGAAGACAGTGACAAGACTGAAGAAAGAAATGTTCTAAAAAGCCTTAAAACATAAGCAGAGAGAGTCATCTTCACTGCCCTGCTCCCTATTATTGTTATGATCTTGAGGGGTTTGGGCAAGGTCTTCTGCCATTCCACAGTTTGTTGTATTTTTTTCTTTTGTTTTTAACTTAAAAAAATAAAAAAAGAGGAATTTTATTTTTGTTTTCTTTTTTAGTGTGAGGGCCCTGCAAGCATGAATGAGTATGAGGGTCCCTTAAGGAAATAACATGTGCAGGTCCTTTGTGTTTTGTTTTGGTTTTAGTTTTTGTTTCATCCAAGCAGGTTTTATTGCTTTTTTATCAGATGTTGCAACCTATTTTTTGTGTTAGTTTTGAAGGGTATCTGGTCCAGTCAAGTGCCACTAATTTCTCTCAGTTAAGTGTCGTATCCATTTGTCTGAGGCACTGGAGGACATGTAAGACAATCGGCATTTTTCCTTTCATCTTGTCTACACCATCAAACAGCAGCTGCAAAATTCTGTGGATGTGTATAGGCTTTGTTGGTGTCTTGTATGTACAGCTGGCCATCTCCCAATCAGTCGGCGGCTGCCTGTTCCTGTTAATCTGCTCAGATGGCCTACCCACCAAAGTGTCAGCTGCCTCAGGTGTCTACCCGCTTCTCCTCTTTGCATTATTTGATCTATGCAGCTTTCTGATCTTCTTGTGGTGGCAGCCTTTTTAACAGCCCCGGATGATATTCTGATTTCCTTTCCCTTAAACAGACATTCACCCTTTTTTTTATGATAATTGCAGGTGTCAAACTTTGGTTACCACTGTTCTGACTCCTTCTTTGAATAAAGGTCTTTATTAATGAAATGTTTGTGGCAAAGATCCCAGTTTTGTTTATTAAATAAAATTCTACTGACTGCATGGGTACTTAATCTCTGCCACTACTTGCATTTTGAATCTACTTCTTGTGATGTTTGAGTTGAGAGTACAGGAAAAAATCTTGGGGAAACAATTGAGTAACTCAAAATGGTCACCAGAAATCTGAAGAGCAAAGATCCACAAGAGGAGGTCCAGGATGGATGCACGAGGACCCTCACGTTTAGTCACATGAAGACAACATTAAAGGACAACGTGGAGGAAGGAACTTCCAGTCAAGTATCTTGATTTACAAAGGGTTATATCCTTAATGAGGAAGATGAAGCAGATGAACAATTTTCACAGAATAATGGTTGTACTGTAGTTGCTGGAATAATTTCCTAGAAAAGAGGTTTACTATTGCTTATGGCTCCAGTGGGGGTGATTTAGAAGGCAGTTGAAGAGCCAAATCATTTTATATGGAGTGATTCCAGGATGCATTTCTTCTCTTCCTGTGGCCACACTATTAAAATACAGTATATTGGCATTGCCTGTCTGAAGCATATTTTGTTTACTCTGTGATCCTAAGGTGTACACACTTTTATAATTCTGAGGATAATCACAATGTCCATTTAGCCCTCCAGGATCAATAGGCATAAATTTTTCTAACAGCCTTTTAGCAAATATGACGAATACTACATTTATCTCACCATTTTAAATTGAGGCTGAAAACACTTCCATTAGAACACCATTCTTCATTTACAGCTTGTTTCGGCTTGAAATATAATGTAGTAAGCTTTGTAGTATAATTTTATTACTAGTTATGATAACTGCATGGCTACTACATCTACCACATTTTTTAACCTAAATTTTAATACTGGCTAAACAACTTCTTATAACTTTGGATGGATCTGCCACACCATATTAACAGATAAATGAAGAAATTGTCCTTGCAAGGTATCCAAAACATTTTCCTTACTTGAATACCTGGTGGTTTCTCTTATACATGCCACAAGGTGTCTTTTCACACTCCTCCATCTATAGTGGCTTTCATCATGTGACTGCTGGCTATAACAGTCTTAGAAAATTAATTAATGTGTGAAGCTTTCAGAATCACAAATTAAGAAACTGCATGTTAGGTTAATTGCCAAATCTAAACTAGTCCAGCATTAATGAATATGGATTTTGTAATTGAGTGTGACCTGCAAAAGAACTGGCAACTAAACAGGATATTGATTCCTTCCTTGTGTCCTCTGCTGCTGGAATATGCAATAGTTCTATATGACCCAGAACAGAAAAAATAGGTTAGAATGTGAATGAACAAATGATATTGTTAACCAGACGAAGTGTCGCCAATATACAATCTACAATCTTAACATGACAGAAATTTATTTTATAAACATCTATTCTCTTTAAAAGCCTAAACACACTTTACATATATGTCTATATAAATATATATAAAAAAAAAAAAACTGGGCACTATTGTAGCAACACTTTCTTTGTTCTTTCTGAATAAGCTTTACTAAGCTTAAAGACCATATTACAATATGTAAAGTAAAAATCAAATAAAGAACACAATCAGATAAACATCCAAAACAAGAAAATCACAATGAATTACATCATAATCAACACTTAAAGCCATATCCCTATCTAGTTCAGAAAGCTATGTTCTAACAAAAGCCCCATAATATGACAGTTCCTCATGTATATTAAAAACCCAAAGAATAACATAACAGAGGCAGTGCCCCAGCAAACTTATTTTACGACAAGATTAATGAATTCTATTCAAGGTCTAGAGAAAATGTAGCAACTCTTATAAGCAGAACACTAAAGTGCTTCAGGGAACTGTCTTGTCTCCCTTCCTGTTTACCTTCTACATATCAGACTTCTAATACAATTCCAGAGCAGAAATCTTCAGATGGCGCGTCCATCATAGGCTGCATTAATAATGGAGATGAGACAGAGCGAAGGAATGTTGTAGAGGACTTCGTCTTGTGGTTCAGGGACAACAACCTGCAACTCAACATCAGCAAGACAAAAGAGCTGGTGGTGGACTTCTGGCATGCCAAGAAGCCTCTGAAACCTGTCACCATTTAGGTGGAGGATGTGGAAGTGGTGCAGAGCTACAAGTACCTGGGGGTTCACTTAAACAACGTGGGCTGGTCTGACAACACATTGGCACTGTACAAGAAGGGCCAGAGCAGACTGTACTTACTAAGGAGACTCAGGTCTTTTGATGTGTGCAGCACGCTGGTGGAAAAATTCCATCAATCCATAGTAGCCAGTGTGGTGTTCTATGCTGCAGTCTCCTAGGGAAGTAAGTTGAGCTCAAATGAAGCACAATGCCTGAAAAAAACCTATTAGGAATGCCTGCTCTATCACTGGGAAAACACACACAGGAAGCTGTTGTGAAAAAGAAGATGGTGGCAAAATTGGATGCTATCCAGGAGGAGCCACAGGCTCATTTCACCACATTGTGCTAAGAAGCACCTCTGGGGGTCATTTCTGCTTACTGCTATAAGGCAATTCAATGCTTCCACCCGATGTACTTGTTAAGTTTATTTTTATTTATTTATTGATTGGCTGTATTATATGTCCTATAAGTCCGTATCCTATTTTTTACGATTCTGCAGTTATAAGCATCTGCTCTCTTAAGGGGCAACCATCTTCCTGCCTCATTATATGAAGGGGAAACTTGGTCTTTGCTCTCCTAGAAGATGTATTTCCCTCTTTCAACCTTGGAGTTTTTAGTCTTCCTCCTTTTCTAGAAAGGGGGATAAATCATTCTTGGTAAATGCAGAGCGATAAGCTATTCAACATTTTGGCAACTTTACGTTACATGCTGCCATCCAGATTTCATCTCACTTCATTATATCTTGTGTACGAGTACTGTTCCTACATTTTTAATCCTGCCTCTTTTCTGTGAGCCTTGCTACGTCTTGCTCTTTCCTACTCTTATGTAAGTTATGAAATATATACATAGATATACTGTAACTATTTCTCTATCTATCTTTAGGTAAGAGATATGGGAGTAAATCTGGAGTATCCAGAGAAAATTCCACACAGAGCATGTGCAAGTCCAGTATAGGCAGATAGATAGATAGAAATGGCATTATGTAATACATATTTAATATAATTTATTGCTTTCAACCTGTAACTCAAAAATAAACTTATGTTCTTTTAATGAATAAGGAAATGGCAGATTGTTATCTAGACAATTACAGTTATCAAAAATCAAAAAGAAGACATTTGTATGCCTGAGTGCTGAAGTAATTCAAGTATTTAATGTCATTTTATTCATCATCAGCACTGCATTTTATTGTTGATTTGTTTACAAAAGACAAAAACTCCTTCTAAATGAAAACATCCTATTCAAAAAATATATATTTTTGTGTAACTCATTGCAATAACTTAAAAGGGTTGATTATAATTAAAAACAAGGCACAATAACACAGAATAAGAAAATTCATAAGTTATAGTATAACTGAATGTTCTGGCATCTACTGAAGTCTTTGATAAATTAAAACAATGTACATTTTGTTCTGTTTAACAGCATCCTACAACATAATTATTCATAATTGCAAAAAAGGAAATACCTATAAAGTGGCCAGAAAATAATTTGGTCTCCACACTTGAATATAATGCCCAAAAATGCCTTATTGTAGCAATTTATTTGTGGGAGATTAACAAAATGATGTGTTAACAGTTTAGTATATCCAAGCTACACTTAAAACCCCTCATTTTAACTCCTCAACACAACTCCTTCAGTAGTATCATTAATGTTATTTTACTTTTTGATCTGAATTAAATGAAAAAGCAGCAGGCATTTTTACTTTAAGCTTCATTTGGTTTAGAATTACACTAGAATTCAGAGTTCCATAGCTTTATTTATACTTTCCTCATAACTATTCAGAAATTAAAAATGGTTAACACAAAATGTAAAGAATGAACAGACTCACTGACCAAAGGAAAAAAGTGACTTTTCCCAGCACTTTTGTAAATGCTTTATATGAAGTATATCCTTTTGTGATAAAAGACCTTACTTTTTTCTAATTAAAGGGTCTGCAGATTTTCTTTCTCCTCCCACTTTTGAATTCCTTCAGATGTTACCAGAAGGGTGCAGATGATATTCAGAAATCCTCCTTCAAGGCTGATTCAGCTCTAGCCAAATCCGCCGTGATAATGACCATGAAAGCCATCCGCTCCAACCCTCTTTAAGCTGTTGTTTAAGGTCAGGCTTCAGTTCTCACTTTGAACTTGCCAGATTCTTGGGGAGTCACTCTGATTGTTTCCTAGCACCAGTCTCTAGCTCCTTTTATCTTATTACTGTTTCTCTGGGAGAGGTTATCCTTGTGTGAATCCTATCGCTGGAAGGTCAGTGTCACAGTTGCTTAAACAGGTCATTGTCTCTTTGTCTGTCACACGCTTCCAAGGCTGACAAAATGCCCCAAAGGACAAGGCTTGACAAAAGCCTGTACTGCAAAGAATATCTTTCATGTAAAGATTTACTGTACAGTACTGAAGGCATATATTATTGACTTTATATTTTTGACTGGCAAATCGTTTGTATGAGCTGATCTTATTATACCTTCAATTTTAAACATGTTTTACTTTTTACAGTTTTATTACTTTATATCACCAACTTTTAGGCAATATGAAATTCAAGTTATCCCATCATTGCTCTTTCTTTGTTGAGCATTGTCTTGTAACATCAAAACACATTCTGCCTCTCTGTCTGTTCCTTAATGTTATACCATTAAAATAAAACAACACTTTCCATTCAGCTTAATTCAATTCAGCATCCAGGCAATCTGAAAACTATACTGAAAATGTGAAAAGACCTTGTAGACTCTACTGTCCTGTGAATGGAATCCTTTGATTTCTATTTGTGATAATGTTATGTCTTACACATTTCTGATTCTGCAATTTTATACAGCATGGAAAAGGAGTCTCTTTGTGTCGCTACACAGGACCATAGGTGAAAATATACATGTGGAATGAGGGCCTTCATCTGTGGACTTCATTTCTGCTTCACCAGCGCTATCTTGAATAACTTTCACAAAACATGCCTATTTTTGGACTATCCCATGATCACTACTACCTTCACTCAATACCTGGGAGAGGTTAATGACTTTAGATGTTGAGGTCCAATGTTTCAATTCCATGAACCTGATTCTTCCATTAGAGTGCGATGGGTAAGATCTCAGATATAGTTGGGTTAATGGGAGCCCCTAATTAACTCCACGGACTCCCTGAAAGGCTTAAAATCAAAAATGTGGGGTGTCCCAAGCAAATATATTTAGAAGATTTAATAACTCAGTACCCATTCCTTAGTTTCCTGAGTAGCAGTGGGCAGATAGCTCTTTACTGGTTGGGTGAGACTAGATGCTTGAGTGGCAGCAACCTTCATGCTTTAAAACAGGAAGATTTCAAAATGAGGGCAAGGACTTACAACAGGAGAAGAATAAATCAGAATAAATCACAGCACAAAGCATGTGGCATATCTTGCCTCATTGAACTCAGTGATGACGAAGAATGTATCTAAGATTTGCTGATACCATGATATAGACAGCGTTCAGGTTGAGAATAGTGTGAGACTAGTCACATTACGTTCCTAGTTTAAAACTGATGTTGGCAGCCTTGTTAAGCTGTTAAACAATAGTGTTGCTCTTTACTGTTAAGCTAACTCAACTACTACTATTATGATTAAACATGTAGTAGTATTATTAGGAGGACTTGAATTTTCAGCGATCAGCTGGAGATGTGTAATGATGAGTGGGAGGAAGGCTTGATTGGCATGCACTGTTAATGGGATCAGAATTCACAGAAAAGGTCAGCATTTATAGAAACTGCAGAAGTCTTTTACACATAACGTCCAAGTGCGCATCTCATGAAAAGCGTGCGATGATGAGATTCATCTTCTTAAGGTAGGTAAATAGGTAATGCATATTCTAAGTGATATCATTCTCTACAGATGACTTACAGCATATTTCTCAATACCAGTTTTTAGTGCTTAGCCGAGAATGGCAAACTAACAGGTCCCCAATTACCATGGCAGGTCCACAGCAGCTGCTTCACAGGAGCTCTAAGTATATTATGGCATCATTATATATTGTAGTTTGCAAAGTGTACACTTTCCAACACTGGGTTATTTTACAGACTTCATTTAACTTAATGTATATAATTTTGAATTGTTGAAAGAAATTCCAGAGGGAGAACACAGGCATTGTGTATACACAGGCTTTGACCTGGAAAACCTGAACAGTGGCACTAACAACTACGCTACTGTGTCATCCCTGAAAAAAACATCTTTACCTTAATTTCTCTATTGAAAGAGCCCATTTCATTCAAAATTAGGCCCATGGTCAGCTGGAATCCTTTTGGGCAGCATTAGGCACAAGACAGGAGGCCACCACTCTGGATGGAGTTCTGCTCTTTCATGGGGCACACATCAGAACTTATTCAAACTGGACCAGTTTAACTTGATAAAATAACCTACCCTACACATTGAGATATGGGAGAAACAACAAAATATGTAAAGGAAAAACTCCTTAAAACTTATTAACGGGGCAGAGATTCCAAATGATGTCTCTAGGAACTGCAATCTCTTCTGCTTTCATGGCCGCACAAACAGAACGTCAACATCACTTTTTTAGTACTTCAACTTCTTTAGCATTTTGGAAAGTTGGAAGTAGCTAATATAACAATCCTTTACGTCCTATGTTCTTATGAACACATCAGCTTCTTATTTTCTGTCTTAAAAATGGCCATGATATTTCACCCTGCTATACAGAGATGTGCTGCCAAGAATGTAATGCAGGCATTTGGTAAACTGGTAATTTTTCTGTTAATCATTTTGAGTTTTGGAAAATTTTGGATAATTGCAAAAAAAAAAAACTTAAGAATAAAGTTGAATTCTGCTTTTAAAACCCATCTTCATAGTAAGGTTGTATTTTCCCTTATATTGTTTGTTTTTAATCAACTTTTTATTGTGTTAAACAATTATAATACATGAATAAATAGTTAAAACCATCATTAAAAGAACAACAGATAAAAGAGAGAAACAACACACACCACCACTCTCACTGACATTATAAAACACAAGGCTGAAACATAAATGGAAAAAAATAAATTGTAACATCCTGGTAAATTTTAATGCCTGGTTGATTTATATTTGGAGACAATCTAAATAAAAAAATGCATGTTAATGCCAGGTGTAAAGGAGGCCTCTGGCACATTCTGCTGTTTATCAGTACTTCTCGTCTGGATTTTTTTTCATTCTAGTCATTTACTTGAGGTGCACAGTACATCATAACAGGAACTAGGAAATGTGATAACACAAGCCCACCCATCTGTTTTTTAGCTGCTTGCCCATTTATTATATCTCTCATTGTTAAACTATTTCACTCTTTAGGCTGAGAAATGTAAAAAACTGCAGCATTATTAAGAAACAATATCAAGATGCTAAAGAGACTGCTTTCATTCATATATACGGTGAATAATTATTTGCATATAATTGAATATGTAGCACATCTGGACCTGTTAATTTACTGACATTTACAACATTCTAAATCACTAAGAATTGATGTGATTTGGTATACTGATAGTTTGTATTAAAGTGTTAATATTGTATATATATAAAAAGATGGATTTTCCTGTCTTCATCCAGCATCGGATGTTTTATTTAATGCAGTCAAGTACAGTAGCTAAAAGGAGGAAAATGGTACTAAAATGAATCTGGTAGTGAAAAAATATTTCCATTTGTCAGATGAAGATTTAATTATTCTCTTGACATTTTTTTCTTTATTTATACTTGTTATAACTCCATACCCATGCCCCTTAATCCTGGAACATAATGTAAGTATTACGCTTTATTTGTTTCAATGAAGTGCCACTAAAAATAGGCTATTACCAACAGTCGACTAACCCAGCCTATTCCTGTTTTGACAGACTTTGAATTTATTCACAAGTTTTTGGATTGCAAATATCTCTCCTTTCCTGAATTTGCTTGTATTTAAACATCAGCTTTATTTAATCTTCATGACAAACTTTTCCTGCTAGTGCATTTATGGCTGATTACTAGTTTGCTATTTTGTTTCCTGTGGAAGCAGCAAGGCATATTTAACCTGGCTGGTCTCCAGATAAATAAGAATTAGGAAGCATAAATGTAACAAAAACATTGTTTACAATGGCCGATAGATTCTTAATAGGTTACCTCTATGACCTTCGACTTACAGTTATAAAAAGACTAAAACAATGGCCTTTATTTGCCTGCCCATCCTTCATCTTAGAGACTTTAATTGTTTTTCTCCCATTAAGGAGTCTATTTTTTTCTGACCACTATTCTAGAGTGAAATTTAAACGTTTATCTTTTAAGAGACTGACAATATTAATGCAAATAAATAGTAAATGTAAATATAGCTTTCTAGCTTTTTCCCCACCTAAAAGTAAATTAAGCAGTCATATGAAAACATGTATTTTCATTTGCATGAGAAAGATTTACAAAGATAGTTGTTAATGTTACATTATCTGTAACTTAGTGCAATAAACACCCACAGTTTACATGTTTCAAAAACCAAAGGATATTTCAACTAAATAATCTTATTGGAAGTTTATTTAATTTCTTAAAAAGCATTGGTCTAAACAATGGCACAAATAAAGGCCTAAAGTAATCATTGTAATCATAAGTTGCTTACCTAATGTCCAGCCAAGGAAAGAAACTGATAAAACTATGATTCTTCTACTTTACTCTTTTGTCTTTTCAAGCAAAGCTCTGATTTTTTTTATTAAACCTTTGAGTTGTTATAATTTGGGGAACACTGTTGTGCTTAATTTTCCTTAGTTTCTGAGGACATTTGTTATTCTGAGATGCATAAAGATTTTCAGAACTCAATATTAAACAAATGAAACAATACAGGATAGATTATTTAAATATCAAGTAAAAAGATGTAGATATAATAAAGCTGCATTCACTTTTTCAAAGAGTAAGGTTGAGGTGTTTGCTAAAGTCTCACTGCCACTCATTCATTGTTTTGTTTCAACATCAGGGATGAAATCCAAATATTTCAGACAGAAAAGCATATTCATTTTGGAATCAATTCCAAGAAAATATTATAACTACTACTGTAACTACTATAGAATCAGTATACAAGGAGAGCTTAAACAGTCAATAGAATGTTAATTCTCTCTCAAAATGTTAAGCCAATCTCAGTTTGCATACATAAAGGCAATGGACTGCTACCTTCAAAACTGACACTATTTTGATATTGTGTCATAGGAAAGAGACAAGTTACAGTAATATTTATAGGTTCAAACGATCAGTATTGTCACACAATGTCACTATGCAAAGCTTTACAACTCTACTAGGTGCCCAAAAGTAGTGAACCTCAGAACAATAGTACCAAAGAATAAAATTGGTTGCCAGAATTCAGCCTTGCCACAGTCCTTCAAGATGCTAGTGGGAACGTGACATTGTATATGTTAGGGTCCCTTGATCCTCTTAACTTATAGGGAAAAACAGTTTATGCAGAAATGACAAGAGGCCAGAAGACCTCTAGGATGACAGATGGCAGCAGACATAGCAGGGAGGACTCTGCTGCAAAAAAGAGAAACATTTATATTGAACCAAACCCCAGAAACCTAAAACTTCAAGGCACAGGGGCAGAGAATTAAACCACCTCAGCCCATCTTTATTCTTGAGCTGAGTGAAGAGTTTAGGTAAAAATCTCACTGATTGGAGAAAAAGGTCAGTATTGTGAAAAGGGAAAAGATCTGAGGCGAGCACATAATGGTAATTTGGAGGCATTAAACTTTTGTCAGGTAAGAGACAGCTTGATCTAATGTGATTGGACAATCATGAACACAATGTCATGTTGACGTCAATGGTTCACAGTTCACACCTGTCTTTAATGTTACGTAATTACAATCAGTAAGAATGGCTTATGACAAATGGAGCTAGCTACCTGGGTGTAGTGTAAGCAATACCTCTTTTTTGCTTTCCCTGGTGTTTCAAAGTGTTGGTACTATGAAGACAACGACTAGGGTGTTAGATCTAAAACATCTTTCTGAAAAATGCAAGTGGCATGAAAGTAGCTGCAGTCATCTAGACAGTAGCATGTCTAGCAATATCATGGCAGGTTTAGTATTGGCATAAGAAGGCACAATGAGGAGGTGACCAGAACTCGACATATCCTGCCGAGAATAATAGACTGTGGAATTTTGTGGAATGTTTGAATTGGCTTGGTCATGATGAGAGTGAGAGCTCCAATAAGCCTGAAGTGATCATTTCTCCAAACCATGCATTAAAAAGGTTGAGAAGGCTGTGGTGCTTAAACCTGTAATGTAACAACAGTTGCTTTCAATAATAAAGGGCATTCATTTACTAGGCATTCTGCAGCTCCTGCAACTATAGGCATTCAAAATACCCATGCCAAGTAATCACAGAAGTAATTCAATGCTGTGCTAAGTAATGTTAATTATTTCATAATATAGATACTAAATATTAATAAATATAAACAAACACAATTATTTGCATACAAACTGAAAGTAGACTTGGGATATTTTGATTCAGGTGATTTGTTATTCATGCAAACATTTCAGTATAATTTTTTGATGCTCCTGTTCCATGCTGCCTTTTCTTTTACATATTGTGTACAAAAAGAGATCGATTCTGGCATCTGAAAGTGTGAACAAACTTGTGTGCCTTAGCAACTAGTTGAATGTTAAAAAAGAAAAATAACAGTGGCCTTGTCAAAATTTTGACAATAAAAGGAATTTCTGAAATTCTCTGAGAATTATTTACAATATATCACGATAGTGATACATTTATAGTAGTAACTGTACACGTTTACATAAATACTTAGTGTACTGTAGTACTAAACACCATTCTGTATAATTACATAACATGCAAATACTTTGTCATTTCTTTTTATATATTGTATGTTTTATTTCCTTAGTGTGCTTAAGTAATAAACTTATTGTCTGTTAAGGTCATGTAGGTTAAGAAGGTCGAACTGAGTGAGCACTCTAGAGAGAGAAAAACATTCACAGTCATTTTTTTTTTTTTACCAACTGCCACTTTCAACTATGTCTTTCTCTCTCTCTCTCTTTACGCTAACCTTACAGTAATCAGTTTTGGTGACCCTGTTTGGTGCACAGTATCATCATTTTTAGAACAATTCCAAAAAACTGCGGACTACAGGAGGAAAACATACAATAAAGAAGGAAGAGTTATTGTAATTAACAAAATAAGTACTTCTGCCATTTCATTTTATATTTATTAACATTAATCAACAGCAGCAAGCTATTGTTTCGCACAAAGGTACCAATGTTCATTTACCTCTGTTCTTCCTTAAAACTAGGCTGAACATAGAAACTAAATTGCACTTAAAGTACTGTATTTAAAACTGGAACCTGACATACAGACTCACTTTGCCATTAAGTAGGCTCTGATGTTACATTGACTTGGAAACCTTTGCAAGTAGTTTCCCCTTTTTTTGACCTGAGGTTTTATGTAAATTGCATGTTCTTTTTCTAATTCTTTTTTCCCTGAATTGATATGTAACTCTATCCTTTTTGTAAATGAAAAGTAAAGAAATCTTAGGATTTCAACTTTTATTCCATATCAAACCACACCATTGCTATTACATTAAAAACTAATTCATTAAAAAAAACATTTTGGCTTAAATAAGAAAAATAAAAAGATACAGACCCACACACAAAAAAAAACTTACAGTAATCCTTTGTTAATATCCCAAAAAGAAGTATGCACTGGAGGTTAAAGGAATATCATCTTTAGTTTAGCCAAATAGAAAGAAGTACCTAACAATTTAAAAACTAAAAAAAGTGTGGTACATTTCAATTCCTGGAGGTGGTATACCAAGACAAAGTTTTGAGACCACC
This sequence comes from Polypterus senegalus, assembly GCF_016835505.1. Taxonomy (NCBI): domain Eukaryota; kingdom Metazoa; phylum Chordata; class Cladistia; order Polypteriformes; family Polypteridae; genus Polypterus; species Polypterus senegalus. Next base: position 120,652,790 of record NC_053157.1, on the reverse strand, counting down.
TGGCCTAGAAATATCATACAACATTTGATCACACATATGTCAATAGTCTTTTGTAGTTAAGTATTTGATTTCATTAATAGGTCTACTATTTTACAAAATTATACAGTGTGACTACTGTTAGCAGAAACCAGTAGTTATGTTAGATGCATACCCTGACTACGTTATGTAACATTTTGGGAATCTGAAAAAAGAAATGTCCACAAAGCTGACAATATTTTAAATTATAAAATCAGACATGAGACAATAGTTGTTTGTCAGGCAGGAATCTAGCAAAAATAAAACTGATACACCCAACTGATACAGCCAAAAAGGAAACAGAAGTTAAAATCTTATCAGTAATCTATTAGCCTTTCCCAAACTAGTGTTAATCTTTGTTTGTTTCTACTTCTTTGATCTAAAGTCTATATACAAACTACAACATGTGCCACCATTGCATAAAAATGCCATAAAGTCACAAGACTGCCAAAAGATGTGGTTATGAACAACAAGATGGAGGTGTCAAAAAGTCAACAAATATAATAATACCACCTACCAAGAATCAAAATAACGATCTGGGGCCTCATGTATAACGGCGTGTGTAGAATTCACAAAAACAGAAATGTGCGTACGCACAAAAAAATCCAGATGCAAACATTTATGCGTATGCCAACTTCCATGTTCTTCCACTATATAAATCCCGGTCAGCGTGAAATGTAACGCACACGTCTGCCGCCCCACCCTGACTCCTCCCAGAATTACAACTCTTTGAATATGCAAATCAATATAAATCGCTACTTAAGTTCAATGTTCTGTGAAAAGACAATGGCAAAAGCACAGGGAAAAAAGAAGAATTTCAGCGAATACCAAGTGGAGGCAAGGAAATACGTACTATTTGTAGGTTTAAGCAGTGGTTTAAACAACAAAGGGAAGTTGACTGAGGGACATAGAGTGGCGGAGAAACTTGAAAGTTCAAGTTCAGAAAGTCGCACAGTGCCCGAAATAAATAAGAAATGGTCAGATATCAAAGTCGCTGTGAAAAGGCAAGTTGTAGCCCACCATCTGAGTGTCATATGGAAGCGGATTAGGGTACAGAAAAAAGAAAAATAGGAGGGACACAATGGAAAAAAAGGTCAAAATGTCTACTTTAATCTTGAAATTTCCACTTTAATCATGTACTTTATTTTGACATAAAAGTAGAACGTCATAAACTTCATCTTCAAATCTTTTAATTTACTAGTTTCTCAAATCCCATCGTAACTAAAGTAGAACATTAAATGTTTCATATTCCATGTTGTTTTCTATGTACTCAATGTGTGTGAATCACTACGTGTTTCTTAAATGGGCTTTCTCTTACTCCAACAGGACACAGAATACATTACATTCATGATATTACAGCTCTGTAAGCTTAGAACATTGATTCTTGAAAACTTTTAAGGAACATTGAAATTTCTTCGTAGTGCATGTTTAATTATTCCATCCATCTATCCATCGAGGGTCACGTCAGTACAGTGTGAGGCAGGAACAATCCCTGAACGGGGCGCAAGCTCATTGCTACTGCTGTGCCACGATGTCCACACGTTTAATTATTAACAGCATACATTATTTAAATGAAGTTAAAAAATGTATCTGTATAATGTAATATACATACTTTACTGCATTTCATCTTAAAAATGATATGATATCAAGAGTTCCAAGAAGATAGCGCTTAGAAATCAGAATCGACTTAGAGGGCAGTCATCATCATATGTAAATACACACTTTCTTCTATTGAATTGAATTCCTTTGTTGTTATTGTATGGTGCAATGAGTTTCAATATGCAAATCCACAATAAACTTATTTTCCTATAAAGTAATGATAAAGAAATAGTAATAATAATTATAATACAATAAACAAATGAAAAATATACAATATGGAAGTATAAGTACAATATATGTGTACATATAATGCAGATAGTGAAATGACTCATAAAGTGGTTCAGGTTATGCAATATTACAACTGTATGGCAATTATTTATAAGTACAAACAGTTCTACCAGAAGCACTTGATGGAATGATTGAGTGCATTTAGAGCTCTTGGATGAAGATTTTCTGAACCTACAGGAAAGGCTCTGAAGCGTTTGTGCGCATGCTGCTGTAGAGTTGTAATTCCATACTCAGATACAGTGGGTTAAAATAATCTCAAGTGGTTCACTGAGAGTAACAATGCTAAAGCAGCTATGGTATTTGGAATAGTTTGGCCATTCCATGGACCATTATATTGTTACAGGTTGATTACAATCATGAGGCCCTTAGTGAGTCACAAAAATAACCAGAAAAAATAAATAACAATAGAAACATTCATTAGGATTAATTTAGAAACAATGAAGAACACTTTAGAGGAACACAATTTCCTTTTTATAGTTTCTGACCTATTTAATGCATGTTTATTTGTGATTTGTTTTTTGTTTTGTTAGTTGACCATCCACCATTGCATCCAAGAATCCAAGATGGTATCATGGGGCATGATTACATAATAAATTTGACAAGGTTGGTGTTTGGTGACCATTTTGGAACACTATAAAAGGAGATCTGATAATTAATTTTTATGATTTTTTTTAAAACCTAGAATTAATTGTTTGTTCCTGAAAGATTTTGTAGAGACATTTTCATCTGCGCTTGTTGTTTTTCTGTTGTTTGCTTGTAATTCTGAACATGATTTAGTTATTTATGTGCACCTGTTTGATTTATACAGTTTTCTTTTCAATTTTCTTTTTAACATTGTGCTGTTTAAATACTCATTCAGAAAAGACTTGTTATATTTTTGCTAAGGTTTCTTTTCTGGGTCAAGTGTGTTTTTCACCTTTTGTTGTCATTGAGATATTATTTTATATATTATTTTATCCATTTTGTTTTTGGTTAAATGCTTTCAGTGTTTTACTTAATATTGAACTGTTATTTTTGCAGAACCAAATGAATCAGAGAGAACTTACAAAATCACAAAGGAGAATCCAAGAAAGGGAAGCTGATCAGCAAAAGCAAGTGCTAATGTCTCAGCAAAGAACTGAGATTAGTAGATCTCACTCCATTAGGCATAACATAGAGAGCACAAGGGGTTAGGAACATGCACTGATATTTAGGCATATAAGAAATTATTAACTACACAATCAACACACTACATTAATAAAACATAATAAGTAAATAAAGAAATGGTGAAATACAAGCAAAATAGAAATTCAAAAATATTCAATAACACTCAGAAGAGTACAAGATAAATGAATAAAATACCAAAGAAACCGTAACAAGCCATTCATTTCCCCATTAGTTATTGCATCACTTTAAATATTTGTCCATTTTTTCTTAACAATTTTTGAAGCACAATCAGAATCCTGAGTCTAGTGGCACTTACACTAGTGGTACTTTCAATCAAATATCTAATTCCTCTGCTTAATGAATTAATGTAGTGTAGTGTGTGATCATTATGATATCAGCTTAACACAGACATTTTATTATATAAACATTTACGTGTTTTGGAGCTGTAGACAACTCACATGCGGCAGTAAGAATGAAACCATCTCACTAAATTATGTCAGATTCCAAAGTACGTCTAAGGTAACTAAAATAGTAATTTACAAATGTTAGTGTTCACACATTTTTGTGGGGATACTATTTATGTTGTTTATTGAAGGATTGTTTATTCATTTTGTGCATTTATTTTATTATTTAACTGTAACGCAATTTTGAAATTTCATGGACAACTTTTATACTAAGTTGGTTACTAGTTATATGACCCATATCATATGTTACCTATGCTACTTATTACCTATAAAAGATGGAGGCTCGATTTAGTCAGTATCCTAGTACTAGAACAGTGCATATTTTGGTTTTATACATAAGTTAATTATTCAGCCTAAATTTAGCCTTAGATCTTACATTTTGTGTAAGTTCTCTTTTGATTTATGTGTTTTAGGTTGGTATTTAGTTCTTTTGAGATTGCATTGCTGCCTTGGCTTTGCTTTATGACCATTCTTTTGCACTTTTTTCACGGGTAACCTTCTGGTGTTGGATTTATAAAACTTGCATATGCACAAAAAATCCTGAAATGTGTGTAAACAGTGTTCCTCTCAAATGTCAGGATTTATAACAGAAAACTTGATCAGAAAGCTTGCGTATATGTACAGTAGGTGTGACCCATCTATAGGCAACATTTTGGAGAAACTGGGAAATGACTACACCCTTGATCAAGTAGGGGAATGCTGATTTGCACTGAAGATTGTTTTTTTTTTTTAGTTTATTTCAGCTACCTGTCATCTAAGGATTAGAAGGCAAAGCACACTAAAAATATAGATATGGTTTATTTCCTGCATACAGAAAGCTATAGGTATCATACATTATAGCCTAGTTATAGCCTTAATATGCACTGCTTGAAGGCATATAGAAGGTCATATACGAAGGTAACAAGTTTTTTGCACAGAATGACGACGATGATGATGATTTAGACTTTCAAGAGCCTTTCGCTTGGTATTTTGTACTGAATTGAGCCCAGCATTAGAAGGACAGACCTGAAATCAGGCTTTACCTATTCATATGCAGGTTTTAACAATGGTTGGCTTTTTGGCCACAGGCACCTACCAGAGGGATTTGGCCAATGGGACACTAATATCTCAGCCAAGCTGCAGCTCCATCATGCCTGCTGTGCTGGAAGCCATAAACGACTGGCGAGGCACTTAATTCTGTTTCTGCATGGGTTTGGATATATATGCAAACATAAAATGGAAATCGGCAGCAGTTTTCCGGTTTTCCTAATCTAATTGTTGCAATTGACTGCACCCATTTTGCAGTAAGGGCACCTAGTGAGAATGATACTGCTTTTGATAACCAGTTACATTCTATTAATGCACAAGTCATAAAAAATATCATGTCTCGGTGTCCTGAGGCAAAGTACCATTAATCAGATGACTTGCTGAAGGTGCTGTCCATGATGGCTGGCTTGTTGTTCTGTACCATTCATTGTAACAGCATTCATATCATTGCTTATGACAGGTGGTAGTGGCTAACTGCTCAGACACTGGAGCTTTCCTCAACCTCCAGAGTTCAGAGGAGAGGTGCTACAATGGTGTGAGGAGTGTGCCATAGAGCTCAACAAGTACAGGTGATGGGGTCTTCATGCATCAGGGGGAGACTGCTCTACAACCCAATGAAGATGTGCAGCAACGTGACTGAAAATGTAGAAGGTTAATTACCATAGTCCATACTTGGTTATTTCACGGTGGAACAGGGTGGGTTTAAAGTACATTCAGATACGCACAAAATGACTTGAGATTTCTAAAGTAAATTGCATAAAAAAGCTTTTTTTGTCATAGAAGTATTGTTATGCTTAAATACAAGTAAAGTTTTATAAATCCGGCCCCTGGGTTTACTTTTTCAACTGCCATTTTCAGGACATTCTGCATATTTCCAAAGAAGATGATTTTATTAAACATGCAATGTATATGTGGTTTGTTTCCTGCTTTGTGTCCTGTGTTGGCTGGGATTGGCTCCAGCAGACCCCTGTGACCCTGTAGTTAGGATATAGCGGGTTGGATAATGGATGGATGGATGTATATGTACTAACTTTATTTTTAATAATTTCTATTATTTTTCACTTCAAAATTAGAACACCATTCTAACATTGTATTAATATCTTTCCCTCCAAGAAAACAGTATTTATTGTATGGGATATTTTTTATTATCTACAGTACAAAGCAATGCCTAGTTTTATTGACTAGGGAATTGGCTTGAGGCACAAATAAGTAATTTGTGTCTATCTGTTTTGGAAATCCCACAGTTACATACCACAGAGATCACTGTATCTATTAGACTCATTGTCTAGGCGGCAATGTAATCAAAAAAGTTATCTTGTTAGCAGAACCACACTTTTCAGATAACCACAGTGCAATTTGTTAATGCCAGGTTACATCTATTTTAGGATTTTTATTCCTCCCAGCAATAGTCAAGTTTGAGTTTTACTGTTAATTACGTTGTGAATCAGTGTGTAGGTGTAACTGCCAAACATGAAATGCTTTGGACTGACTTGAGGTTGAACTAATTCACAAGCTGTGATAACTGTTGTCATTAGGTTTTTTCTTTATTACATAAAATATATAATTTTCAGTGGCAGTAGAGTAGACACTCTAGAATACTAAAGTCAATTAGTTCTTTATGGCTCGTCTGCTGCCCCAACCCTAAATGTAAAACACCACCCGTGTATGTAACTGTAAAATAATTTAGCAATTAAAGAATTGTTTCAGAGTAATGAAAAATTCTTCATTTTAAGTGTTTTCATTTCTCTTCAACAGTGTATTATGGGTTAGACAAAAAGGAATTATGTTTTCTCAGAATATGAATTGAATATAAAACAAAGTGCTTTGTATACATCACCTCCTGACAGTCCTTTGCCAACAAGCAGCCCATCAAAGATATACAAAAACACTTATATGAAAAAAGAAAAAAAGAAATGATGGCACTCCAGGGAGAATACAAATTACAGTGCTAAAAAGAAGGCAAATAAAATTTTGATTCCCAATAGTTGTTGAAACCCTATCTATCAAGTATGATGTCTTAACTACTTGTTAACCTCTAACTTTTCAAAAATTAGCTGTCCATGAATCCTTGAATTTTCAGTTGTTTTTAAGGGAAGTCAGTCAGCTTCTATGTTGACTGTGGTAAATAGAAAAAAATGGCTCAGCTCTATCCATTTTCAGATCATGTGCCATTGTCTAAACTTTAAAAGAGGAAACATCATCATATGTCTTCTTACCTGGGACTGTGTGCTTGCCCTCCATCTGCCAGGCATTTGATAGGTCACCTACCCTTTGGTCGATCATAACTTCCTTCGGCTTATTCCTATGGTGTATATGTATTTACCAAATAATCCTCTTTATTGCTGTCAATATTATATGATTTAAGAATAGCATAACTGTCTATCTGTGACACATCACATATTATGTTACTGTCCTGACTGTACTAGCTGTCGCACTGTACATCCACAAAAGAGCGTATTATTTGACCAAGTCTGCCAAAATCTAGGCCGCAGCTTGATGCCTACTGTTCAGAAATGAACTCTCCCCCTAATCTTACGTAGAGGCATAAAAAGAGGAAAGCCTAGCAAAAACACTCTTTCATCTTTAGAAAATTAAAGGATTGATCAAAGAAGAAAGAAGCCCATGTAAAAACTCTGTCTCGTTCAATAATAATGAAGATTTATTATCAAGAATAATTAATGCCTTAAAATGCAACCTATAAATAAACATTACCAAATTCCAATTCCTGATATCAGAAATGAAGAGAGCAAATAAAGGGTAAAAAAAAAAAAGAAAAACGGAAAGATTCACTAAAAGTATGTACAATGATCCTTCCACCACAAAACACAATGCCAATCTGGATACATGACCCACTGACTACATAGCCCTCTGCCTGAACTTGTATTGTCAGAGGGTTGTCCTCCAGCTGTATGGCACAACTGTTGTGTTTCAGCTAGGGTTCTTCCCAGCTGGGGTTCAAATGACTCTTTCCTGTCTGTTTTGTTTAGTACTTTTGTTAAAACTGTTGATCATTTTTTTTTTTTTTTATGTCTAAGTATCATTTTCTATGTGCCCTGTGTTTTCTAGATGATCCCCTAGGAAGTGGGACCACCTGCCCATAACTGTCAAATGACTGCCATCAGCCCCATAAATGCTGAGGAAAACCCATAGTCCCTGGCCTATCACTGAGATGTTTGATGAGTTCTTCTGTGTTTTCTGTTCTTATTGAATATTTCTGATTTTTGCTCTGTTTTTCTACCATTCCCTTGGATTTTGTTTTGTGCTTCTCTAAGAGTTTTGTGTCACTAAGCATTTTTGCTGAAATAAATAATTTTATTTATAAAGATTCTATGTTTGCCCCCTTTGTGAATAGCTGAGGTTTGATGATTTTACCCCTCTAGTGGTTATATAAATCATTTTTGGAACTAGTTATGCTTAGGAACCCTTTGTTCATGACAAAGATGGCTTTGTCCCCTATCCTAAGGTGACAGGGCACATAACAATATTCAGCATCTAAAGAAAAAAAAACATGATAAATAACATAATATAAATCATAACATAAAATACAAAATAATATATATTGAAAAATAACACATAAAAGTGTACTTGAGTTAGTGATAAACTATATGACATGTTTTTAAGGAAAGCATTGCTGTTTTATTTTGATCAATATTGGAGTCAGTTATTTGTTTTTAATTGTCTTTTATTAGTATATGGTAACAGGGACCCAAAAATTAAGTGGAAGGCAAAAACCAAACAGACAAACTGTATATCTAAGTACAAAGGATTTAGACTTATTTACACCAATTTAAGCCTGCCAATAACAGAATATGTGCTTTAATTTAAAAAAATCATCCTACCATTATGTAACATTCCTTTCAGTGTGTATTTATTTACTACACTAGCTGTTCCACCTATCTAATATGGGTTGAAATCTAAAAGTTCAACATAGACCTCAGCGCTAATATTTGCTGTGCACTATGCAATACATATCGCTCTGTTATATACCGTTTAGTATGGGATTCATAAAAGCAGTGTTATTTATTGAGATGTGCCATCTGTTAGAATTACAAATGCAATACATTTTACTCCTAAAAATGTTTGTGATTTGCCATCTTTTGAAAGGACAGAGACATAGTAACAAAATTGGCACACAGACACTAATCCTTCTATTAAAGTGGATAATTCTCTTTATTGCTGTCAATATTATTTAAGTATAGCATACTGTAAATACAGTACCTTCTCAATTCCACTCAATTCAATACAGGATCATTGCCGTCAGAGCCAATCCCCAGAGCACTAAGCACATAAGCACAAGGCAAGAAAGTTATTAAATAGGTCTATTGTAGGCCCCCTCACACACACTCATACTCAACACCATGCTAATTTGGACTCTGCAAGTAAACTAATTAGCACATCTACGGCTTTTCAGGAACAAAGCTAGAGTTCTTATGAAAGAAAATCTCCACATGGACAATGAGAAGGTGTGTCACTTAACTAAGGAAAAGAAAATCTGAGCACATCACCCCAGTTTTGATGTCACTACACTGGTTACCTTTATCATTTAGAATTGGCTTTAAAATCCTGTTTATAGTTTACAAAGCCTTAAATAATCTCGCTCCATTTTATATTTTGGAATGTCTTACACTCCAAATCGTAAACTTAGATCTTCAAATGAGTGTCTGCTTAGAATTCCAAGAGCTAAACTTAAAAGAAGTGGTGAGTTGGCCTTCTGCTGTTATGCACCTACAATTTGGAATAGCTTGCTAATAGGAATTCGCCAGGCTGATACGGTGGAGCACTTTAAAACACTGCTGAAAACAGATTACTTTAACATGGCTTTCTTATAGCTTCATCTTAGTTTAATCCTAATGCTCTGTATATTCAATTAATTATCATTATTATTCATGGTGGCTCCAAAATCCGTACTAACCCCTACTTTCTCTTCTGTTCTTTTTCCAGTTTTCTGTGGTGGCGATCTGTGCCACCACCACTTGATCAAAGCATCGTGATGTCCCTACATTGATGGATTAAAGACCAGAAGTCCACATGACCGTCATCATCAAATTCTTCCATGAGAACCCTGAATACCATGAGGACTGATTGAGGTCATTTATGTTAGGTAGAATGCCTAGAGGGGGCAAGGTGGTCTCGTGGCCTGGAACCCCTGCAGATTTAATTTTTTTCTGTTTTGTCTGTCCTCCCTGCCCGTCAGACCTTACTTTTCTCTATGTTAATCAATATTCCCTAATTCTTATTTTTTATTTATTTTGTCTTTTTTCTCTTTCTTCATCATGTAAAGCAGTTTGAGCTGCATAATTTGTATGAAAATGTGCTATATAAATAAATGTTGTTGTTGTTACAGCAAACTTATTAGGTAAAAAAAATAGCGCACAGATTATTTGTGAGAACACACTGTCAACAGTTGCTATTGCAACCTTGCTGCCCCTCACTCCAGTAGATTTTGATCCTCTTTCCTCTTCTAAAGAGTCTGTTCTCAGTTTCCTAGCGGATGGAGAACGTTTTTACAGATAAACCAGGATGGAGCTGAGTGAAGAACAGTTCTTTACTATCGGCCATGCCTGGGCTTCTGTTACCAAGGAAAGAATAAACAGGTACTCTTGTCTGACATTCTGCCACATCCTGTGTTCTCTTGATTTTCTTACTGTATGTACAGGTTACTAGTATTGGTAGAATGGATAAAAATTGCACAATATCACTATCAAAGGTTATAAATGAATTAGAGTCATATATTTGTTACCTTTTACACTGTACTTTTGTTATGTTTACAATGTCAACTTTCACTTACTGTAAATCTTCAATTCTTCATTGTTAAACTGAAATGAAAAGGAGTGAAAATTCTTTGATAAAGGTGAGCAATAATGCAATGATCATTTTAATAACTTTTTTTAGTTTCAATAAAATTTGCATGTCACCTAAAACATTTTGTATTTTCATGAGAATTTGTGATAGCCAGATACATCGACCATTTAAATGACATACATTTGATAAAGCACCATCTGAGTGGCAGAAGTAAATTAGACATGAAACTAAGGAAACAGGCCAGACTGGCAATTGGCATTTAAGCTGCAATGGGGCAAAACCAACGTCAGAAAGCAGGCAGTGCTGATAGTCCTTCATTTCTTAAACCAGTTTTATTCTTTTAAATATAAAGTTTAGATTAGTTACAAATCTGAGCCCCATCACCTTTTAAGATGACATAAATTGCATCAGGAACTACCAAAAGTGTAATAGCCTCAAGACAACAACAATAGGTTTCACAGTAACCAGTGCCAAAACCTTCAGGTAAATATGTGCAATTGCATAAGATCAGGTAAGATAATCCTAACAAAATAACAAATCTGTAAAAAAATAAAAATAATAAGTACAGAGAACTTTAAAGATGCAGAATCTTATAATGTTTGTCATTTTTATTGTTTAGAAAAGGGAAGCTACCATGGCATTTACATTCACTGAATGGCAAAATGTATGTGGGCACCCCTCTAAATTATTGAGCTCAGAAGTTTCAGCCTTACCCAGTGTTACATAAAATCAAGCACCTAACCAAGCAGCCTCCATTAACAAACATTGGGAGTAGAATGGTTACACCAAAGAGCTCTAGTGGCTTTAAATGTGGAACTGTCATGGGATGCCACAAGTCCATATTTGAAATGTCTGCTCTGCTACATCAACCCCAGTTCTAACTGTTATTATTGTAAAATGAAAGCAGTGGAGGAATATCAACAGCTCAGCCAAGAAGTCATAGATCATGCAACCTCACGACCATAATGCATAGCACATAAAAATCTCCTATCCTTTGTTGCATCACTCTTAACAGAGTTCCATACTGCTATCTTCCGGACAGCATCTTGCCTACTGTCAAATTTGGTGGAGGCAGAATGATGGTCTGGAGCTGTTTTTCAGGCTCTAGGTCAGGCATGTCAAACTCACTACCATTGGTGGGCCGTTTCGACTGCCATACGTGCGTTAGCAGGCCACACTGTAACAAATACTATTATACAAAGTTACTGTAGCTTTCTTTCCAATACTGAAAACTTTAAAAAATGTAACACTTAAAGTTTAAAGAAAAGCAATTTATTTTCATACAATCTCCGTCCAACAGCGTACAATCTTAACATCTTAGCTAGGTCCTTATATTATTATAATATATTCATTGCTTATATAGGAGTCTTACAGTATGAGATCTATTTCTTTTGTCCCGACACTTGGCATCTCTTGTTAGTAACCAGTTCGTCAATATCAGGCTTGAAATCTTGTGCAGCTGCAACTTTTATGAGGGATGAAAGGTGCTCGACAGTAAGTCTTGAGCGATGTGGGGTTTGGATAGCTTTCATTAACGAAAACAATTGCTCACAAAGGTAAGTGTTTCCAAACATAGACAGTACTCTCGATGCCAACTTATGGATCTGCACATACGAGGATGGCAGGTAAGCATACAAGCCTGGCACACCAACTTCGTTGTATTTTGCCATCAGAATAGAATCTGACTAAAGTTCAATCAATTCCATTTGGGTATTCTCAGGCGCATTCTCAATGTTGTAAGAGTATGGTGACGTAAACAGCGCAAAGTCCTGTTCGTGTAAATTGAAATCCGATATGCAAAAAGCCCCCTGACCTACACTAATTATACAAACTCAAAAATCAGAAAAATCTGTTAATAAACAACTCACCAACCTCTCGCGTCCACTTCAGATCTTCAGCTGTATTCTGCACCAACTGTTCGTTACAATACTAACACAAAATTACATAAAACTAGAGCAAAACAAACGTGAAAATATGGAAGCTATTACTACTTGTGATGGTCAGTTCTGCCCAGTGGCCAGTCTCAGCAACCCAGCCAATAGTGTAGCCCAGTGGTCCGCAACCTGTTTGACACCAAGGACCGCTTTACTAGAGGCAAATTTTTCCAGGGACCGGTGGGTTTTTGGAGGTTGGAGTTTATGGGGTGATTATGGGCAGGTTCGTAGGGCAGTTTTATACACAATTTACATTACATTTCTATTATTATTAAGTTATAATTTAGTAATAGAAATTATACAGCTTACCATAATGCAGAATCAGTGAGAGCCCTGAGCTTGTTTTCCTGCAACCAGACGATCCCCATTTTTAGGGTGCGAATGATGCCCAAATCCAATGGCTGAAGCACTGCTGTGCAATTGGGTGGGAGGAATTCAACGTGAACATTATCTAAGTGCGGACGTATGTTGTGGTCAGCACCGTTATCAATCCGAGGCCAAATTATCATTTTCTTCTTCTTATTGTGAGGTTTCTGAACTCTTTTGGGATCTGGGATCCCCCCCACCCAACGGGAACGACACGCTGAAGTGCGTCCCGAAACGCTAATGCCACGTGTGAGATTGTTTGACCGGGTCCCTTCTTGAATGAGTGACACATTAATATGAATGTTTCTTGAACAAGCATCACTGCAACCACATAAAAACGTCTTTTTCGGCGTCTTTAAATGCAGCAGTTCGCATACATTTGCAAAGCGAGATTTTTCTTCTTTTTTGCATATAACAAGTATGCCATTTCTATAGAAGGGTGATAATGAGTTAAATTCGTTGTGCAAATGTCCACAACTGAGCTGTGACCACAGAACTAACTGCTCTGTGGATGATTCATTCAACCATTTAAAGGTCACTTCATCGTAATGAAAGTATCTGCTGCTGAATATCAATGTATTTCCGGCACCGCTTCCGAGTGGCAGCCTTTCCAGCAGCTCTGTATATGACTTTATCTTTTTATCTCTATTTTTCTCTATTTCACTGATCACTTCTACCACTTTCTTTTATGTGGAATTGCTCCCTGGACACTTTTTACTATTTTACTACTTGACATGGATTTTTACACTCCAAGAATCGCCTATTCAAGTAGTCAGCTTAAAGCACTGAGAAGAAATGCTTATGCCGGTGTGGTTCCTTATTTACCTGACGAGATGTGAATTTCCCCTTGGGATTAATAAAGTATCTATTTATCTATCGATCTATCTGAATGTTCTTCGTAGTAACGAGATTTCTGTGGGCTCGTGTCATATGGGGAAACTGTCAGAAACATAAAAATACTTTGTTGTAATACTCTCTCACCGCGGTCTCTCTCCTCTTTCTGTGCCGCTGCAAAGCCCCGCCCGCCTAGCATTCTGAAAAGTGTCCTCGGTGAAGGGGGCAGCCTTTTTGCTGAAGCCCTTCACTGAGTGAGTCTCCGTTGCTGGCAGTACTCTACTACCACTCCACTACCGGGCCGCGGACCGCAGCTTAGCACTTCAGTTGCGACTTCGCGGCTGCAACTATACTAGCAGATGACGTTTCCGGTACCGTAATGCCATGGGAAAACGTGCCTTTGTCAGAAGGCAGAAGTAAGAAAAGTCAATAAGTAACGCCAAAGATGCAGAATGATTCAATCACAAACGATAGTAATCATTTTGTACAAGTTTAGTAATAACTAGGATCTGTCATGCGGGCCGCATGCAGCCCAGGGGCTGTGTGTTTGACATGCCTGCTCTAGGTTGCTTGGCTCCAGTGAAGGGTACTGCTAATGCTACAGCAAACAAAGACATTTTAGACAATTGTGTGCTTACAGCTCTGTGGCAACAGTTTGTGGAAGGCCTTTTTCTGCTACAGTATAATTGTGCCTCTGTTCACAAAGCCAAATCCATAAAGAAATGGATTGTTGGTTGGACTTTGTTGTGAAGGAACTCAATTAAGTTTCCACAGGAACCAAACCTCAACTGTATGTGAACACCTATGGGATGAATTGTATCACTGATTGTGAGCCAGGTCTTCTTGCCCAACATCAGTACCTGACCTCAGCCCTTTTAGCTGAATGAGCACAATTTGAAACAGACACATTTTATATTTTTGTGCAAAGTCTTCTCAGGAAAGTGGATGCTGTTATAGCAGCAGAGGGGATGCTAACTACATGTTAGTGGCCATGGTTTTAGAATGGGATGTCCAACAAGCTCAAATAGGTGTGATGTTGGTATATACAAATTTTTGGCCAAATACCGTATCCAAAATAGTATTTACACACTTTTTGTATGGAACTGTAACCTACTGTGCCAAAATATATACCAAATATACAAGTAAAATTCCGTTAACAACGAATATCTTTACAATGAAATTTTCATTGCAATGAAGCATTTTTATGGTCCTGACAGTTTCCCCATATAACATGAGTCTGTAGAAATCTTGTTACTACAAAATACATTCAGTAGATGCTTTCATTACAACGAAGTGCCCAAAAGACCTTGAAATGCCTGAATGAATCATTTACAGAGCAGTTAGTTCTGTGGTCGCAGCTCATTTGTGCACAACACTCCCCGAACACAAACATTGTACATTTTTTTTTCTTTCTTCGAACTTTTCTCGTACTGTTTTTTTGCTGTTTTTGTTTTTGGTGGTTTTCAGTGATACCTTTTGCTTATTGCTTATCAACATTTGAAAAGCATCCATTGGAATTTAACTCATTGTCACCCTTCCATAGAAATGGCAGACACGAAAAAACAATACCAGTTCATATCAGAAAAAAACTTTACATTTTTGCGGCTCTCAATTCCAGCAAAAAGAAAAAAGACGTTGCCAGTGAATTCGGAATTTTGCAATCGTCACTGTCAACTTTCTTGAAAGATCAAGCAAAAAAAATAACAAAAATCTCGGGTTGCAAATGTATGCGAACTGCTGCATTTGAAGACATCGAAAAAGCTGTTTTTATGTGGTTCAGTTATGCTCGTTCAAGAAACATTCCTATTAATGCAGCACTCATTCAAGAAAATATGAGATTTCTAAACTCTCTTGGGACCTCCCCCAAGTGGACAACATGCTGAAGAGCATCCCAAAGTGCGATCACATCGTCTGTGGAAGACTACTTATCCATTGCTGGGGCAACAGCAGGCTCACAGCTAAAGCAAAAGAAAAGATCTCAATGGGTGATGTAAGGAACATTGTAAATGCAGGGAACAGGATTACTTGTCCACAATCCTGCCTGACTGCTGTGTCTGTGTATAGGAGAGTGGCAGATCCCGCTACAATAAATAACCATGCTGTTCCTGTTTCAAGCTGAATAAAGTTTGATTTTGCTAAAGTACTAAGACTCAGCCTTGTGTTTTGGAGTGGAAGACAGGTTCTTATAGGTCGACCATGATCTTTTAGGATTTGCACTTCACTGCATTGCTGTGAGCCTGCTGTTGCCCCTCCCTGGCAAAGGACAAACATTCTTCCACAGACGTGGCAATTGTACTTTGGGACGCACTTCAGCCCGTCATTCCCATTGGGTGGGGTGTGGGGGGGATCCCAAAAGAGTTCAGAAACCTCACAATATGAAGAAGAAAAGGATGATTCGGCTTCTAATTGATAACTGTGCTGCCCACAACATGCTTTCACATTTAGATAATGTTCGTGTTGAATTCCTCCCACCCAATTCCACAACAGTGCTTCAGCCATTGGATTTGGGCATTCTTCGCACCCTGAAAATGTATTATTGCAAGGAAATGCTGAGAAAAATTTTTGTCAGCATAACTTGTAGACAGGAGGAGATTAAAATTAACATGAAAGAAGCTGCTGAAATGATTGCAAACGCCTGGATGCAAGTTAAAG
Organism: Polypterus senegalus; assembly: GCF_016835505.1. Lineage (NCBI taxonomy): Eukaryota > Metazoa > Chordata > Cladistia > Polypteriformes > Polypteridae > Polypterus > Polypterus senegalus. The sequence continues at coordinate 120,636,664 of NC_053157.1, read as the reverse complement.
AAAGCACTATAGTGGCAAATACAGAATCTCATTACTACAAAATTTTCATTACAACAAAATATTTTTAGGTCCCTGGCAGTTTGTTGTAACAGAATTTTACTTGTATACCAAAATACTGTACTCAATATGCTCAAGATCAGATGAAAAACAAGATAAAGACATAGTATTGTGAGTTAGATATTGTGGAACACAAATGGCCCCATAGAAATAGAACAAATAGAACCCTCAAACATTGATTGCCTGTCAGATCTTCACATCTAACATCAGTACCTGATAATCCAACTTCTCTTTGTCCCAAATGAGCACAAATTCCCACAGACACACTGCAAATTGTTGTGGAAAACCTTCCTGCAAGAGTGGAGGCTGTTATAGCTACAAATTGGGAGAGGGCAACTCCATATCAGTGTCCGTGGTTTTGGAGTGGAATGTCCAAGAAGCTCATATAGGTGTAAATGGTCAAGTGCTTACAAATGTTTGGCCATATCGTGTACAACTGAATGTGCAGTATGTAACACAATTTCATATATCCACAATTTTTAAAATTGTAAGTCTGAGTAAGGTTCTTGACACCACTAAAGAGACCATGATATGAATTAAGCATTTTTCTTAGTTAAACGATGCATAGGTTTTAATTTCTAAGTTTTCACATACAGTATTTCTGGTATTTTCCACTTTGTCTGCTTTCCTACTGTGTCTTGATAGAAGGACGACAGAGGCCTGTCACTGCTTGCTGGCAGTGGACCATTACCAGTTTATTATCTGGTAAAGATTAGTGTTATGACTACAGTTTGCCCACCAGGGGTGCAACGTTATATTAGCTTGCATGACATAAGCTGAAGAAGCTCTGATGGAAACTTGTAACTAATCAACAGAAGACCAGTAATGCTTAGTACCTTGCTGTGTGTGTGTGTGTGTGTGTGCGCGTTAATAATCAGTCATACTGTACCTTTGCTTCTTTTTACTTTTGACTTGTGTTAGATCAATCTGTGAGAAGATAATGTGCTCTTGAAGAAATTAAGAGCCTGTTCATTAATTTTAAATGTCTTTTAAATCTGTCCTTTACTGGCCAAGTATCAGATTACTGTTAAGGGTGTTGTGCTTTACATCATTGTCATTTGGAAAGGTGAAACCGTGATTTATTCATCTTTTTCCATGGTCTTTTTCAGTTGTTGCTTAGTGAGGAAATATTTTATTTATATCACCCTTTGCAACATAATATTTCAGTGCTGGAAGTAAACACAAGTATCTGTCTGTATTCCTTTGAAGAATTATATGTAGTAACTACAACACTTCAGTGTACACACATCTCTCAAGTGCCCTGTAGTTCATAAAGTTAATAATATAAAACAGTAGCTGCCACAGGAACGGGATCCTCCTACATGCTTTATGTTTCTTTTTACAATGAGCATTTCTATTGTTTTATTCCTTATTAAATTTTTTAGGAGAATTTTTGTACATCACACTGAAAATGTTAAATACAAAGAACCATTTGTAATAGCCTTGGTTGGACTTACTTTTACGATCACCATACATTGTCATAATATACAGTGGGTACGGAAAGAATTCAGACCCCCTTCAATTTTTCACTCTTTGTTATATTGCAGCCATTTGCTAAAATCATTTAAATTATTTTTTTTCCTCATTAATGTACACACAGCACCCATATTGACAGACAAAAAAAAAAGAATTTTTGAAATTGTTGCAGATTTATTAAAAATAAAAAACTAGAACTAAAACTGAAAACACCCCCACAGCATGATGCTGCCACCGCCATGCTTCACTGTGGGGACTGTATTGGACAAGTGATGAGCAGTGCCTGGTTGTCTCCACACATACCGCTTAGAATTAAGGCCAAAAAGTTCTATCTTGGTCTCATCAGACCAGAGAATCTTATTTCTCACCATCTCCTTCAGGTGTCTTTGAGCAAACTCCATGCGGCCTGTCATGTGTCTTGCCTCTCCTCAGTGTGTGGAGACAACCAGGCACTGCTCATCACTTGTCCAAGTGCAGCATCATGCTGTGGGGGTGTTTTTCAGCTGCAGGGACAGGACGACTGGTTGCAATCGAGGGAAAGATGAATGCGGCCAAGTACATGGATATCCTGGACAAAAACCTTCTCCATAGTGCTAAGGACCTCAGACTGGGCCGAAGGTTTACCTTCCAACAAGACAATGACCCTAGGCACACAGCTAAAATAATGAAGGAGTGGCTTCACAACAACTCTGTGACTGTTCTTGAATGGCCCAGCCAGAGCCCTGACTTAAACCCAATTTAGCATCTCTGGAGAGACCTAAAAATGGCTGTCCACCAACGTTTACCATCCAACCTGACAGAACTGGAGAGGACCCCCAAATCCAGGTGTGAAAAACTTGTTGCATCTTTCCCAAGAAGACTCATGGCTGTATTAGCTCAAAAGGGTGCTTCTACTAAATACTGAGCAAAGGGTCTGAATACTTAAGACCATGTGATATTTCAGTTTTTTTAATAAATCTGCAACAATTTTAAAAATTATTTTTTTTGTCTGTCAATATGGGGTGCTGTGTGTACATTAATGAGGAAAAAAATTTATTTAAATGATTTTAGCAAATGGCTGCAATATAACAAAGAGTGAAAAATTGAAGGGGGTATGAATACTTTCTGTACCCACTGTATATTTTAAAATATATTCATCTGTTTATCTGTTATTGAACCACAGTACCATGGGGTTCAGGTTTAGGTTAGAAATTACCTAACTGAATGAACTACTTTTATTTTAATGTGATAGGCTGCACGCTTATTTACAATAAGAAACATGTATGTAAAGATGAAATATTTATTGAGTTTGCTTTGAATTCTGGCATAATGTAAATTTGGTGGATAGTTAGTGGGATTCTGTTAATATCATAGTTTTGTAAATTCAAGTATACATTTGTCATACAGATTTAAACTGACATTTGGTCCTTTACTATTGACTTGTCATTATTAATACTGTTACGCATGTCAGAGGGTCGCCATCAGGATTCCTACCACCATGGGCTAAGTGGCTGGGTACTGCCACAAACTGTGTCATCTTCCTTTGCCTCCACATTGCCGAGAAACCACTCAATGAGGGCATTTGATTCTGCCCCCGAAGGGGTCACTCATTGACTAGAGTGAGCCGAAGAGATGGAGTTCCTTTAAGCCTGATAAGCCGCAATTTATTTGTTAGAATGCCAGAGGGCAACATTTTCATTTGTATTTGCACCATCAAGCACTCTTTTGGATTATTTTTGGATTTTAATTAAACGGGGTGAACTGGGTTGGCACCCCAACATTTATTGTGGTTTTCAATCCGTCATTACCTCGGATGACTACAATATATGTCTGTTATATACAAATGGGTTGCTAAATATATAAAGAAAAGAAGTCAGCATTTATAGGTGGATAATAAACATCAGTCACTTTCCATTCATGATAAGATGAAAAACATTTTGTAAGGTGATGAGACTGTCATTTATGTTCTCTTGGTAATGTTTGTGTATCAGTCTAATAAGAAAGTCACAAGAAAAATGCCAGTGATTTCTGAGAATTAATTAATACACAGAGAAAACCTGTCAGGTTAAAGTAAATTACATTTTGGGCATTTAAATTACTTAATTAAGCATTCTAAAAGGTTTTTCTCAAAAATGTGAAAGTATCTGCCTTTGCATATTGTTTGTTCTAATATAAAAATGAAAAATATTCATACTGAACATAAATCACTATATATAAGCAGTGCAAAGGAGCAGTTAGAGGCATTGACCATAAACAGTAATGAAATGGCAAGAAAAGAGATCTTTAACTTGAGGAGGAAAATGAAAAACTTTCAACTGCCACTGGTCTGGGACTCCAGCCAGGTAAATATGTCATAGTCAGATAAAATAAAATCTTCTGATGTATTCTAAATAGAAAAGAGGCCTTAATAACCTAACAGGGAAATACAAAAGAATAAAAAGTGTATGTGGCTTGCTCCTGTGATTTAAAATATAAATGGCAAATTTTCTTTGCTTTAAAATATTGCCTTTCATAATTATTCTAAGAGTCCTTTAGATAGAAGCAACAAGTCTGCTTTAAAATGTTAGTAATCCTCCAAAAGTAATTTTAATTAATTTACTGTACTTGTATAGTACTTTTCTGGAATGACATTGGGAAATATAGTAAAAAAAGAGGTATAAGTGTAAGGATCTAAAAACAGAATATGGTTGACCTTTAGAAGATACCTCTTGTTCCTGCTAATTCTTCTTGAGATGTGTTTTTGTAGTAAATTGTTTTGCCAAAAGTGATATATACAGAGCTTTTAATATTATGATATTTTATAGCAAACACACGCACAATACTTTCCATAAACATTATTAGACATGTTTAGTCTACCTTACAGCTTAGACCTGGAATGCGAGCATAAACCTCGAGTGCTCCTTCCTTTTTTGTATCATCCAATGCATTGTCCTTGTCAGAAAGTGACATGTTGTTGGAACATTTTTCCTCTTTGAATTTACTCTGTATTATTTATTATGTTGACTTATTACTACAGTTCTTTTTAGTTTTGATGTTATAAACTGCCAATTGAATGTGTGCCATTCAAGTATAATTATTTAAACCTCCTGAGCCATGACAGAAGGCTGGGTCTTTTTTGTTTTGTTTTTCTTGCACTTATTGCTCTTTGGTTTGGATAAAAAAACTGCTTTCCAGCTGTTCTTTTATTAATTTGGTCATTATGGTCATTGATGGTTTGTGTGCTCCATATATATATACACACGTGGACAAAATTGTTGGTACCCTTCAGTCAATGAAAGAAAAACTCACAATGGTCACAGAAATAACTTTATTCTGACAAAAGTAATAATAAATAAAAATTCTATGAAATTTAACCAATGAAAGTCAGACATTGATTTTCAACCATGCTTCAACAGAATTATTTAAAAAATAAACTCATGAAACAGGCCTGGACAAAATGATGGTACCCCTAACTTAATATTTTGTTGCACAACCTTTTGAGGCAATCACTGCAATCAAACGATTCCTGTAACTGTCAATGAGACTTCTGCACTTCTCAGCAGGTATTTTGGCCCACTCCTCATGAGCAGACTGCTCCAGTTGTCTCAGGTTTGAAGGGTGCCTTTTCCAGACGGCATGTTTCAGCTCTTTCCAAAGATGCTCACTAGGATTGAGGTCAGGGCTCATAGAAGGCCACTTTAGAATAGTCCAATGTTTTACTCTTAGCCATTCTTGGGTGTTTTAGCTGTGTGTTTTGGGTCATTGTCCTGTTGCAAGACCCATGACCTGCGACTGAGACCAAGCTTTCTGACACTGGCCAGCACATTTCTCTCTAGAATCCCTTGATAGTCTTGAGATTTCATTGTACCCTGCACAGATTCAAGACACCCTGTGCCAGATGCAGCAAAGCAGCCCCAGAACATAACAGAGCCTCCTCCATGTTTCACAGAAGGGACAGTGTTCTTTTCTTGATATGCTTCATTTTTCCGTCTGTGAACATAGAGCTGATGTGCCTTGGCAAAAATTCAATTTTGTCTCATCTGTCCATAGGACATTCTCCCAGAATCTTTGTGGCTTGTCCACATGTAGTTTGGCAAATTTCAGTCTGGCTTTTTATGATTTGTTTTCAACCATGGTGTCCTCCTTGGTCGTCTCCCATGAAGTCCACTTTGGCTCAAACAACGACGGATGGTGCGATCTGACACTGATGTTCCTTGAGCTTGAAGTTCACCTTGGATCTCTTTAGAAGTTTTTCTGGGCTCTTTTGTTACCATTCGTATTATCCGTCTCTTTGATTTGTCATCAATTTTCCTCCTGCAGCCACGTCCAGGGAGGTTGGCTACAGTCCCATGGATCTTAAATTTCTGAATAATATGTGCAACTGTAGTCACAGGAACATCAAGCTGCTTCGAGATGGTCTTATAGCCTTTACCTTTGACATGCTTGTCTATAATTTTCTTTCTAATCTCCTGAGACAACTCTTTCCTTCGCTTCCTCTGGTCCATGTTGAGTGTGGTACACACCATGTCACCAAACAACACAGTGACTACCTGGAGCCCTATATATAGGTCCACTGACTGATTACAAGATTGTAGACACCTGTGATGCTAATTAGTGGACACACCTTGGATTAACATGTCCCTTTGGTCACATTATTTTCAGTCTTTTCTAGGGGTACCATTATTTTTGTCCAGGCCTGTTTCATGAGTTTTTTTTTTTTTATTAATTCTGTTGAAGCATGGTTGAAAATCAATGTCTGACTTTTATTAGTTAAATTTCATAGAATTTTTATTTATTATTACTTTTGTCAGATTAAAGTTATTTCTGTGACCATTTTGAGTTTTTCTTTCATTGACTGAAGGGTACCAACAATTTTGTCAACGTGTGTATATATATATATGTAAGTAGTTCTCTTGTTCGCTAGCTAAGCGGATGTAAGATACGCCGCTGGCATGTGAATAAGGAGGGCCCTGTGCCTTGGCCCACTGCGTCTCTCTTGGATTCACACAAATAAATCGGTATTGCAAGAGAACTATGATGAGAGAAGTTGCAAAATCAAACAGAATGTTTAAGCAAAATATAGAGGTTGGTTTCGTCCGATGCGAGAGATGGACGTCTGAAGTGGAGCTCCGCTAGCAGTGGTGCTATTTTTCATATTATTTGCTTATTATTCTGAGATATCCTGTATTTATTCAACCCGAGAGGGACTGCTACAGTATATGTAAGCACATATAAACATGGCCAACAAGAAGGGGGGTTCGAAAGAATCGAAAACTAAAGCTACATCCAAGCTGCGATCAGAAAGCCCCAGTCCAAGATACGGCCTATCAGAGACAGACCTGGATCAGATGGGCGAAAGTACAGACTCCTCGGGACCACGGTCCACTACATCGTCGCCGGCTGAGAGCGAAAAGGGGAGCAAAGGTGCAATCGTGAGTGCAGATGTGGATAGCTCGCTGGTTGGAGAAGATTACCTGAAACTGGAAAAGGCCGGGAGGTCCGCGGCTTCAGTTACGCAATCACGCGAGCCTGGAGCAACGGGGACACAGGCTTCAGCAAAGTCTGCTGCTTTATCTACGGTACAAGAAGGCACAATTGAACTATTTGAACTGAAAGTGTTGCTCGCTGAGCTCACGCAAGATATAAAGAAAAGCGAGAAGGCTAATGAGAAAGCAATGACAAAGGCACTTGAGAGACTGAAACAGGAATTGAAAAAGGTAAATGAATGGCTGCGACAGGAATTCCAACAGGCAAATGAAAGGCTGCGTCAAGAGGTACAACTTGAGCTTCGACAGGTGCTGGGTAAAATTGAAGGGCGCATTCAGAAAACTCGGTTAAACTGAGCACGCTTGCTGATCAATTGGAGCATCTTAAGGAGACATTGACGAATCGGATCGAAATGTCCGAACATTTAGCTGCCAGTGCCGAGGAAAGAGCAGTAAATGTCAGTTCCGAATGTAAAAAACTCAGAAAAAAACTTGGAGACAGACTGGCTGCTTTAGAAGATGGGAGTAGAAGGTATAATGTCAGAATTGAAGGTCTGCGGGAGAATCGAGAAAGTTCAAACCCTGTGAAATTCGCAGCTGAACTTTTTTCTAAAATAATCGAGGACGACTTTAAAGCAGAATCTGAGATAGCAGCGGCTTACCGCGTGCGCGGATCAAACACCGCCAGACCCCGACCAAGATCTTTTATAGTTCGTTTTGAATGATTATCATTTAAGCTAGAGGTGATGGCACTCCTCAGAAACAAGGAAGATATTATATATGAAAATAACCACATTCGTATCTTCCCTGACTTCTCTCCAGCAACAGCTATTAAACGCGCAGCCTTCTATAATATTAAACAGCGGCTACGGCAAGCCAGTGTCAAATACAGCCTCCTGTATCCGGCAAAACTAAAAGTGGAATGGCAAGGTCATTTCTATGTCTTCGCTAGCAAGGAAGAAGCAGAAAATGAATTAAGAAAGCTGATCCCGGGACTATTCTGATACATAATAGTGAGTCATGGCGGTAAATGATAAAGCTAGGATCAATAATCTACTGTCTGATCTATTCGTTTTAAAATACGGGTTTTTTATCAGCATCTTCTCATATATTCTTATTATTACTTAGTATTACTAGGGCGCTATCTGTTTATGTTTTATTGTGCTTAATTACTTTTTCCTCCTTTTCCTCTTCCACGCTGGAAAAAATATTGCTCAATCTCAAGGAATTAGACTTCATCTCTACAATATATAAAATCATTTTATAATCCCTTCCTTTCAAAGATCCAAGAGGATACTGGGAAAAAGATCACTCATTTAATATATCAGAAAAGGAGTGGAAAGTAGCAATGCAGAGAATTCACTCGAGCTCCATATGCACAAAGCATACAATTATACAACTCAAAATTATATATCGAGCACATCTGTCTCGACTAAAACTCTCCAAAATGTTTCCAGGGCAGGATCCAACCTCTCAGACAGCCTTGGACTCACAATCCCTCCTAACCCATTAACAGCTGTGTTTGGGGTTCTTCCAGAGGGGCTTAAAGTGGAGAAGGACAAACAAATTGTGATTGCATTCACTACACTCTTGGCACGCAGACTTATTCTGATAAACTGGAAGAACCCAAACTCTCCTCTTTTAAGTCAGTGGGAAACCGATGTGTTATATTATTTGAAATTGGAAAAATTCAAATACTCAGAGGATCAGACTTTTTTCAAAACATGGCAGGATCTAATCAGTAATATTTTAAAATAAGTTTATAAAGCACAGAGAATTTATTAAATTAGGTATGTTTACAAGCCTTAAATTTTACGCCGTTTGGCTTGCTCTCTCTCTCAGGGGTGGGGATCGATCTGTTTTTAACATAATTCTTTTTTTTGTAAAAACTGGATTGCTATGTATGGATTGTAATAAAATTAATAAAAATAAAAAATATATATATAGAGAGACACTTTCAGGGCTTATCTACTGGTAGTTGCACTCCAGACCAGAGGGTGGCATTGGCGCTTATTGCTTTTTGTCTTCCTCTTTCTACAGAACATATCATTGATGAACATTCAACCTTTGACGTCACTTTTCAGTTTCTTTCATTCTTTGTCAGCAAAATTGATACTATCTGCTGTGGCATTGTTCAAATTGGCTATGAACTTCCTACTGTTAAACAAGGCATTGTCTTAGAATCTTTTGATCTTGTCTCACTTGCACAGTTAAAAAGAACTATTGACACCCTTAAACCAGCTCCCAGTCCTCTCGATATTGTACCACCACGCCTCTTAGTGGAAGCCTTTGATGTTTTGGGCCCATGTTTACTAGCCATTATCAATGATTCTATTAGTGCAGGGGTTGTGCCCTCATTTTTTAAACATGCTACAGTGTGTACCTGTCAAAAAAATGCAGAATTAGATCCTGCAGTTTTAGCCAATTTTCGCCCAATTTCCCAACTGCCATTTCTGGCTAAAATTCTACAAAGAATTATTTATAATCAATTGGTTGATCACCTTAACTCCAATCATTTATTTGAGATCTACCAATCCGGCTTAAGGCATTATCATGGTGTTGAGACGGCCTCCTGAAAGTATTCAATGACATCTCTATTATTACTGACTCAGGTGACCCTGCAGTCCTTCTCCTCCTTGACCTGTCTGTTGCCTTTGACACTATTCACCATGAGATATTGCTGTTGCGGCTTGGACATCTTGTTGGGCTTAAAGGAGCTGCTCTTAACTGGTTCAGGTCATATTTAACTGGTAGACACTTCTCAGTGACTTTAAATTCCTGTTTTTCATCTACTGCTCCTTTTAAATATGGTGTTCCTCAGGGATTCATTTTGGGTCCTATTTTATTCTCTATTTACCTTCATCCTATTGGAGCTATTTTTAGGAAAATTAACATTTCTTTTCACTGATGATACACAGGTTTATATTCCCATCTGCAACTCTGCAATAAATCAACTGCACAACTGTCTTTTTGAACTAAGATCCTGGATGGCTAATACTTTTTTTGATCTGAATCAAAATAAAATGGAGGTGCTTATAGTGGGTCCATCAGCTAAAGCCCAAATTGGTCTTGGACTTCTCGGCTCTTTCTCTGTCTGCAATCTAGGTGTTATTTTTGACAGTAACCTCTCTTTTGATAAACAAGTTAATTCTGTAGTCAAGAGTTGCTTTTTCCAGCTTCATCTGTTAGGTAAGATCAAGCCTTTTTTATCTTCAAGGGATCTTGAGAAAGCTACTCATGCTTTTATTTTTTCTCGCCTTGATTACTGCAACTCGATGTATTCTGAGATTAGCAAATCCCTGATGCACAGGTTACAATTGGTCCAGAATGCTGCCGCTCGCTTTCTGGTTGGGGCAAAAAAGTATGACTCTGTTTCTCCACTTTTAGCTTCTTTACACTGGCTGCCTGTTAGTTTTCTGATTGATTTTAAAATCTTGTTGCTAGTTTTTAAATCTTTACATGGGTTTTCTCCTGCCTATTTATCCGAATTGTGTGTTTTACACCGGCAATCCAGAGTGCTTAGATCTTCTGGTCAGTTGTCTCTTGTAGTCCCCTCGTACCAAGTATAAAACCAAGGGGGACAGAGCATTTGTAGCAGCTGCTCCTTTGGAACTCTTTACCTCATCACATAAAGGAATCGTCTACAATTGAACTGTTCAGAACAAGATTAAAGACTCACTTCTATTCACGTGCATTCTGTGACCTTCAGTAATACTGATGGTTTCTTCATTGTGATTATATAACATTACTTCTATTTATTATTTATTTTATTTATGTCCATATATTTTATTTCTATTTAGGTTATTTATGTTATTTGTATGTTTTCTTTTATTCTATTATTGTAAAGCACTTTGCCCACAGCATTCCTATGTTGTTTTAAATGAGCTATATAAATAAATTGACATTGACATCACTTCCAATTTCTATCCTTCTGAACCTGCTTATTTTTTGCATCTGAAACATCTTTAAATTACACAGGGTTCACTTAGGTGCCCTAATTCTTTATGATTAGTCTGTTTTATTTACTATATTTTAGTTAACAGGGGGCTTTGCCCCTCGCTAATTTCGCTTGCCAACACCCGTAGCCTGCACTATACGTCAGCCACTTCGCGTCTCTGCCAGATTTCACTTTCACCAAACAACCAATCTTTTAATTCTCGCGGATACGCCTCTTCATTGGGAAGAAACACTAGTTTTCCCTGAAGACTTATACGACCGACATTATAAAATACGGGAAATTATACGGTAAAATCAAGCCCCGATTTATCCATGGGAGAACTTAAACATGAGAACTCCAACCCATGAGAAAGACCAACAGCCAGAGTAAAACGTTTAAGAGCAGTATAGAGGGAAAGAAGTCTTTCTCCCCAATATAAATGCTTATTCTAAAATGTTATTGATTAGATCCTGGCAGGTTTTAAAATAGTTTTGAACAGATCCTCTAAGGGAGAATTAGATTTTTCCAATTTCAAATAGTACATTATATAACATAGTCCTTTATTATGTATAACCTTCTTTTCCTTCTTTCAACCAGGTCCTGAGATGGGGTGTCTATTGGAGCCCCAACTCTTCTTTTCTTTCATTCAAGTTTCTTCACAATATAAATGCATGTGTCTTGTGGACCCAGTGTCCTACGTTTGAATCCTGTGTCAAGTTGTTGTCCATTTAGGGTACTTTCCTCCCCCATATCCAAACATTCAATTCAGTATATTCCTATTAGGAGCACTTCTACATATAAGCCCAGTGTGCTATCTAGCAATAAAAACATACTTTGAGGAAAAATAAAATGAAACATTAGTGCAAACATAATGACGAAACAAACAGAGAACCATCATGTAACATACACACGAAGAAAAGAATCCATTCTCTAGGCAAACAATAACATTTTCATTTAGATAGAAGCTATCTGAAAACACAGTGCATGCACTTCACTAAATGCACCACCACCACCAACAACAAAAAGAAAAGGCATAAGGCAATAATGATAATCACAAAGTAACTAATGCAGTTAATTAAAAGCCAAATTTTGAGAGCAATCTGAAACAAATTCAACAGCAGTAGCTCTAACAATGAAGATGTTGTGTTGAAAAAATGAGTCTTGATTTAAATGTGTTGAGGTAATTAGCAATTTTAAATTGGCCTTGCCTCAGTGTGTTCATGAGTGAATGCTGCAATGGGCTGGCAGTCTTTCCAGGACTTGTTTCTCCCTTGCACTCAGTACCTGCTAGTATATCCTGAAATAGACTAAAAAGGATTAAGGGTTATGGTATGATTTTGTAATTATTGTGACTGGTTGCTGTCTGGCAATGGAATTCTAGGTATAGATGGCATTAGGGAAAGCCATGACAGGAAGCAGGGCCAGCAGGGTCCATACTTTAAAATGAGCCTACACTGGTGACTGGTGTGTCCCTCTAAGTGAGCAGTGGCTAACCAACCAACAAAGGACAGCATGCTCTGCAGCTTTAAACTTTAGAAATAATTAGCAAGTCTTCCACAAAACAACAGGTTCTAACATATCTGTTTTGAAACATTTGGAATGCTAGACCCCATTGCAGCACTCAGACAGTATGAGAGTATTCAACAATACCTTGGTGCTTAAACAGGCCCTTGGCCTTAGAAATTTAGGAACGATCGATATAGATATGGAGATGGATCCTAGATGATCCTGATCTGAATAACAAATGCAATTATATGGAGATGGGGTGCTAGTTTTGGGGTTTTACAAATAGGTACCCACGTTTTCTCCCTCAGTCTAAAGTCTGAAAGAATGACAAATAAATTAAATAATAAATTAATAAAGTCATCTGTCAGTTCTCACTACACAAGACTTGATTGGTAAATTGGCTGATCACAAAAAAAATTTTTCAGCTGTTTTTCTAAGCTTTACTTTAAATTAGTTGTAGTCCTCCTTAATGCAAGGCAATACAATAGATAAGCCAATGTAATGGAGCTAAAATAGAATTCAATTTATGTTCATCCAGTATATGTAGGTTTTTTTTTTTTTAATTTTTAATACATTGCAACTGCTAATAAAAAACACTGATATATTCCATTACATTTTCTCTTTTTCATTTCAGTGGGAAACAGTGCCATTACAGAACTGAAAGTTAGCATCAACACCCCTGCCATGTGAGTGGGGCTTTCCAAAAAGAATGGAAAAGTCGTTGAGACTGGGCATGATCTCAGTTGTGTTTTTTGGTTTCTTGTAACATTTCATTTGTTAATTTAACAATAATTACTGTTTAAATATTTAAATGTAAACTTATTTTGTGTTGCAGGGTCTCCAAGTACTGAGACCCATTTTAACATTTTATATTAGTTATTTTGTTTAAAAGTTGACTTCTTTCTTTATAATTATGTTTCAGTTCTGTGATGACCGCTGTAAGAGTGTACAAGTACTGAGACCCTTTTTCACATTTTATGTTACAGCCAGTAAGATAAACTCACAGGAGAGAAGGACAAATGATTGTGTGGTCTTTGTCTTACATCCAAAATAAAATAATGAATAAATCATAACATAGAGAGGGGTGCCTGAATGTGAGGTTACACCAGTGTGCTTTTTTTTTTTGCAGTGACCTTCTTGTAGTGTAAACAAAGAGCAGCACATCTAAGATTGTTTTAGAAGAGAGTGTGAGACATTTGGAAGCATAGCCTTTACATTAAAGAAGGTGGAGTAATAAGCTTAGAAAAACAAATCAGAAAAGTCGTCCCGTGCAATTAGACAAATGGCAAGAAAATCTATTTTAATTCAGACCTTTTTATTTTGCCCTTTGATTAAAACAAGTCACTGTTTATTTTAGCTTGTGAACGTGGGCTTGTGTTAAATAAAGAATTTTACAATTTGAAATTGCTGCTTAATAAATAACAATCTTATTAGCTTAACAGCAAAATGTGACTTTTACATGTAAACTTGAAAAGCTTGTTAGCCTTGTTTCATCTTAGGAACATTTGATATATTTTGTAAAGAGTTGCACTGTGCTTACCATGCAATATACTTTTTATAATAAAAAAGTAATGCATTATTAAAATTAGGAATTATATTTATAATTACACCTCAAGACTTAGCTGGAACACTGAATAAAAATCACATGAATAAAATAGTAAATGCATATTTTAGCAGCAAAAAAACTAGTGCAATTAATGATTAAAAATGATTAAAAAAAACTATAAATGCACATGTTTAATTGGCAATATCAATTAACTAACTCTGTGTGTGGTTTATATATATATATATATTACAGATAAAATAAACAGTATGACAGCTTGTACAGTAATCCCTCCTCGATCGCGGGGGCTGCGTTCCAGAACCTCCCGCGATAGATGAAAATCCGCGAAGTAGAAACCATATATTTGTATGGTTATTTTTATATATTTTAAGCCCTTAGAAACTCTTCCACACTGTTAACATTATTAGAGCCCTCTAGACATGAAATAACACATTTTAGTCAAAAGTTTAAACTGTGCTCCATGACAAGACAGAGATGACAGTTCTTTCTCACAATTAAAAGAATGCAAATATATCTTCTTCTCTTCAGGAGCAGAGAATTTCAGAGAGAGAGAGAGCGCTCGCAAAGAAAAGCAAACAATCAAAAAATCAATACGTGTGCTTTTAAGTTTGCCGCGGCGTTTTTTAGAGGAGCGTCAGTATCTTCTAAGCAAACAGCCTCTGTACAAACAGCCTCTCTGCTTACATCTCCTCCGTCAGACGCAGAGAACGTCAGAGAGAGAGAGCGAGATTAAAGCAAACAATCAAAAAATCAATAAGTGTGTTTTTGGAAGCACCGCGATAAAGCAGCCGGCATTTCTTAGAGGTGTGTTCGTATCCACTAGGCAAACAGCACCTCTGCTCACACCCCCTCCGTCAGGCGCAGAGAATGTCAGAGAGGGTGAGAGAGAGGCAGAGACAAGCAAACAATCGAGCACCGCACGGGATGCATATCTTATAGCATTGAGGATTTTTTAGTTAATATGTAATACATGCTCTGATTGGGTAGCTTCTAAGCCATCCGCCAATAGCATCCCTTGTATAAAATCAACTGGGCAAACAAACTGAGGAAGCAAGTACTATAAATTAAAAGACCCTTTGTCCGCAGAAATCCGCGAACCACCGAAAAATCCGTGATATATATTTAGATATGCTTACATTTAAAATCCGCGATAGAGTGAAGCCGCGAAAGTCGAAGCGCGATATAGCGAGGGATTACTGTAATGTCATTTTCTTTTATGCCATATGTATTTTGGATATATAGTTTTGTACATATTTTATAAGTTAAAGTATGTATTTTAATGAAATTTTATTTATTTTAGTATTTTTATGGTCACTGAATAACAACCCTACATAATTTTATTTTGTTTATAAAAATGAACAGTTAACACCTGTGGTCTATAGTTTAATTATAAAAATAGCAAAGTTAACACTTTAATATTGGACATAACGCTTCTATGTGTCTGGTAATGCAGGAGCTTAGTGTAAAAATGTGTTTAAAGGGATAAAGGGATGGGCCTTAAAAAACTACAGAAATACCTGACATTCCTTACTTGAATTTAAAGATATTTATGTTTCTGTTTGTCAATCATATATATTATATATATATATATATATATATATTGCATAGTTTACTGTCAAATAATGCGAAGAGTATGTGACACGTGTTTCGCCCTTATTTGTGCTCATCATGCGTACACACTCCACTGCTCCCCTTGCAGGAATCGAACATTGGATGTCAGCGTCAGAGACGAAGACCCTTCATGTTGCGCCACGGCATGTAGTTTGTTTATTTGACAGCCTGTAGATTGGAGTAATTACATTCATAGCATCCGTGTTCTGAGTCCCGATCTCATTGTATGGGTGGTTAAACTTTAAACAATAATGCATCTAGACATGTACAGCAAAGTTGAAATGCTTTTTTTCTTTAAAGATCTACACTTTTACTACATTATCGTTTATCCTGGTGTTGGACAGTGATTGTTGAAAGTTTCTCAGATAAGAATTTTGACTGTACTTTGTACGTGTTACAACACTACTACTAGTACAAGTACACCTACTAATACTATTACTTACATTTTAACAATTTCACAGTAAAACCGTACTTCTAGAGTGATTTCACCAATTGCAAGTGTAAAACGTTTCTAAGATACTAAGCCAGAAATATAGATACAAATGAAAAAAATTATAAAAAGAGGAAGGGTTACAGAAAATAAAAGCAAATCATAGAGCATACTTCACAGTTGCTTTTGCCTCCTTGTGTAACATTAACAAGCAATTCTGGCTGTGGGCATACTAAATATGCATCCTTCACATACCGTTTCCCACGGTCCTTCACTTCTCTGTCTATGACTCAGCAACACTAATTACACTGAGGTCACATTATAACAAAAAAGATATTGTTTATTATGAAAAAGACATAGCAATGTGAGAAAAAGCTCAGAGACAAGCTACTAAACTGAATTCAAGGACTGTAAAGTATAGGTTTAAATGTAGCAAAGTGTAAAGCTGTAATAAGACAAATTCTGAAGGGTGATGTGATTGAAGAGTTTAAAATACATCAGGGAATTAGTAGAGTCAGTCCAAGTTGTTTTAAAATGAGGTCTTGAACAAGAACATGGGGACACAGGTGGAAACTTGTAAAAGGTAAATTTTGCACTCATTTTAAAAAGTTTAACTTCACACAGACAAACATTAAATAAATCGCTAAATAGTGTGATATAAGTAGACATTTGGAGAAATTAGGGGAATAGGATTGATGACCTTTTGTTAGGTTGTATTGCATGTTCACATCAGATTTGTTATAATAGTCTAATGATGGCATATATTAGTGCCAGGTATGATAGAATGTCACTGTACTCCTCCTTTGTGGATTGGCTACCTTGCCACCGAAGAAGGTTTATGGAGATCATGTTAAAAGGTCCTACGTTGGGCAGCATATTGCTCACTCTATTTAACCCTATCATTATGTACATGTGTCCAAGTTCAGGATTATTATTTTGGTTATTATTTATTAGCTGTGTTACCTGGCATCTCTGGGAAATTTCATAAGACAATGAGCATCAGTTGTAGTGCTATTAGTTAATCAGGTGAATCAAACGTATGTGCAAGCCTTTTTCTTTTCTTTGTACTTTCAGAGCACACTATGGCAATAGTCAGGAACAACAATTCTTTGCTGAGATATTGAGAAGCCTGTGGCCATGATGTTTTTTGAATGGGTAAAACTGATATGTGCACATATGGCCTGTGAACCCACTTTGTGGCATGTTAACTGAATCAAATGTGTTTGTTACGGTTTGAGCACATATATGATGGGCGACTCTATTGTGCAGTGTGGCCTGGGGGGGGGGTTGCCAACCAGGATCCCGAGCTGTTTTGTCATGTGATGGGTGTGGCAATGCGCTATACCAGTGCATGCTTCCCACCCTGACCTGGTATGATTTCTAAAAAATTGCAGTGTTTGCCTGACATAAAACCACAATTTCTCCCACGGGGTTTGTAGCACCATGATCATAGCTTTGGTGGAGGATGGTAATCCGGTTGGGTGTTTGGGTTCAGATTTCAGGGCTGCAGCCAATGGAGATGAATGGATAATTAAGATTACAACCAGTATGCATCTAAGAACCTTTTTTTACCTAAATGTGAGATAGTGTTTTTGTTGATGATTGAGTGAGTGAGAGATTTAATCAGTCAATTATATATTGAGAAAGTTTTAAAAATATTTAAATTATTGTTTTGAATATATTTCTTTACTTTTAATTTTGGCATTTTTTTTATGGGTAATATCATTTTTCAGTGTTTAGAGATGCAATATTTGCTGTTGTTCACAATGTGTGGCATGTGGTATCACATAAGTTGAACATTGACATCTTTGTACTCATACTATTCAAGACAGTGGTGCACTGTACATAGAATCAACTACTTTAAAAAGACAACGTCATTCTTAGCAATAATTAAATGTAATTAAAATAGTTAGTATGCACACGTTTCCTTTGTTTTTTGATGTTGATTCTTGCTGTTGAGTTTTGGATTTGTCTTCTCCTTGTATTCAGACCATTTGCCTGTGAATTTTTATGCCTCTGTCTGCTCAGTTCATGTATTGTTCATGTCCTGGGATTGTCCTTCTCTGCCATCTGGAACTTGCTTACTTTGAGTAAATCTTAATACCTATGTATAATGATATGTGAGTATATGTAAGTAGTTTCTTTTGTCTTTCCAACAAAATCAGCTTCAAAAAGTCTGATTATGATAATCATTGTGCTCACAAATCAAGGTAACACAATTCAGCTTATCTGATGTATTCTTATCTCATGTTTTGCCAGTTATTTTTTTAAGATTATAAAAGTCTGCTGTTACAGAATGCTGAATGTTTGTTTCATCTCTCTTATAAAGATGTAAATGAAGTATGCAAGTTATACATGGTTTAAATGATTAACACAGGACATTTTACACAAACAAAACAGATTTCCAATTTCCAATTGCCTGTGTGCTTGATGAAGAAATTAAACTCATGTGATGCCAGATGCTCATTACATGATTTCTGAGTTTGGGGAAAGGCTGCCTGGGGTGAGGCCAATCTTTGAAAGAAAGGACAGGGGCCTCATGCATAACGCCCAGCATAGAATTCACACTAAAACATGGCATGCAGACAAAAGCGGAAATGTTTGTACGCACAAAAAAATTCAGACGCATAAACCTGTGCATTCGCCATCTTCCACGTTCTTCCGCTCCATAAATCCCGGTCAGCATGAAAAGTAATGCACATGCATGCGCCTGCTGCCACTTCCCAAACTCCTCGCAGAATTATGCTTCTTTGAATATGCAAATCAATATAAATAGCCGTTAAGCTCAGCATTCTGTGAAAAGGCAATGGCAAAAGCATGGGGAAAATAGAAGAATTTCAGGGAATACCAAGTGGAGGCAAGGAAAAATATACTATTTGTTCGTTTAAACAGTGGTATAAACAACAAAAGGAAGTTGATCGAGTGACATAGAGTGGTGGAGAAACTCAAAAGTTCAAGTTCAGAATGTCATACATTGCTCGAAATAAAAAAGAAGTGGTCAGACATCAAAGTTGCAGTGAAAAGCGAGCTGGCACCCTGTCTAGAGATTAGTCCTGTCTCCTGAAAGATGCTTGCTGCACTGTGAAATAATTAAATAATTTATTGCAGTAGTATCAGAGTCACCGTGAAAAGGCGAGTCATAACCCACCGTCTGAGTGTTATATGAAAGCTTATTAGGGTACAGAGCAAAGAAACAAAATAGGGACACAGTGGGGAAAAAGCTTGAGATGTCAGCTTTAATCTGTTTCTAAATTGCGAGGTCCATACAGGAAAGGCTTTGAAGCGTTTGTCGTATGAGAGCAGTTTAAATAGGCAGCATGGCTGAGGAAGCATGTGCTAGATGCTGTATACCGATAATTCTCTTTTCGATCAGCTGCTGTAGAGCTGTGATTTCACACTCAGATACAGTGATATAAATACTCTGAGTGGTACAGTGAGAGTAATATGGAAAAAGATGATCCGCTCTGGCAACCCCTAATGGGAGCAGCTGAAAGAAGGTGCAGTGAGAGTAACAACACTAAAGCAGCTATGGTATTTGGAATAGTTTGACTATTCCATGGACCATTATATTGTTACAGGTTAATTACAATCGGATGCCTTAAACTAATAAACAATATGCGGTTAATTTCAGTGTGTAAGATAAAGCCGCGTCAGGGATGTGGATCTACAAAGGAAAGGGAAACCACAATGGAACAAAAGCACTGCTTTGACACTGGGTGCCACAAGTTTGCAAAACCGAGCGGAGAACTTGTGTACACCAGGGTTTGAGCTACCGTGAAAATGTGTGTGGCTTTACTCTCAGGTTTAGGTTTTATACATCGTGATTTGAGTGTGGAAATGGGAGTATGCAACATGTACGCACCGTTTATACATGAGGCCCCTTATCTGGCCTTTTGTGTGAATTTGTGGAAACCAGCTACCTTTTTTGTGCTTCATGCAGAAGGATTTTATAACACAGTGATTTCATGACTAAAATAATAAAGATAAATAAAAATATGCATAGATATTATGGAAGAAGCCGCAAGTGTCTCTAGCTTATTTACTTGATATGTATATTACTGTAAATGAATGCTATTTTTCTGGGATTAAATTTTAACATTACAGTGTTCCAAATCATTATTTAGGGAAACTGTGATACTTAACCTAGTAATGAACTGCTTAGTATTTCTTTTTCTCTGCAGTCACATCTGAAATGCCTACAATATCCTTGTGACCTAGTATTAGTACTAGTATCCAAGTACTTGTGACATTTTTGTTTTTGCTATGTAATCATGATGTAGGTGTTCTTTTCCTGCACTAACACTTAACTTTGGCTATATGAAACACGCAGGGGAATCAAATTAATGGGGTATACAAGGGTAATAAAAATTATGATGGAATGAGACTTGAACTGAAAACAATTCAAAGACAGGTTTGTATTTTGTAGTCTCATATGCAAATATGAGCGGGATGGATATTACAAATTTCAAAATTTGTTCACTAGTCTTTTTCTGAATTGTTCCAGTGTGGAGACTTTAAGTCACATGCTCCTTTTTTCAAGTTTTTTTCATTTCTGTTTACACTGATTTTGCCTTTTCTATTACCAGAAGATTTGTATCACTAAATGGGAGAATTCATTTTACATCCTTAGAATTTGCCACAGAGAAACATTTTACAAACTCAATTGTTTTTTTCCCCTTTTTTATTTATTTAAGAAACATTATCAGGGATTGTTTGGATAAAGGGTTCATTCTGGTTTTGCCTTTGCATTCCTGCAAAAAATAAAAACTATACTGTATGTCATTTGAAGAAAAAGTTTAGCACTCCTTGAAATTTAATATTGTGACTTGCCCTGTAGTGCATGTAATAGTAAATATGAACATTGCCCTGTAAAATAAAAATTTATTCGTGTGAATGTTAAAAAATTCCACAACGGTAGTTTGCTATAATTTGTTTTGTAGTTGGCTGTCCTCAAAATAAACTTGGTCTGTTTAAGATTGCTGTCCTGTTTCTGTTCTACTTTACAGGCAATGCTATTTAATGTCTAAGGAAGTGGACGTTAGACCACTTCAAAGGGTATGGGATCAAGTCCAGCTTAAACTCATTTAATTTGCAATTGGTTTAGCTACAATAAAATGTATTCTGGGTCAAGAAACACAAGTAAAATACTTTGGAACAGAGTGTAAGAGGAAATGTGCTATATCAAATAAAGTTTGTTTACTTTTCTATCTTTGTTAAGTGACACAGGAATAGAATTGCTTAAAAGAAGGAAAAGTGAAAACGGAGACCTGATGGTAAAATCAATAAATGAAAGATTATAAAACTGTTCGTATGTATAACATATTTCATGAAGAGAAGAAATAGAAACTAACTGTGTTTTTAAGTGAATACAGTCCAGTCTCATTACCAGAGATGAATTTATTTGTAGTATGTTGCCATGTCATTGTGCCAACAGTAGTGTTTAAAATAAGCTACTACAAACACATCATTTAGTACATTTGCAGCACCAGAGTCCATCTATCTTTTATCTGAATCCATTTCTTCTACTACAAAGTGTGGGGAGCCAGAGTAACATGAGGCATAAGGCAGGATGAGATGCTAATCCATCACAGAGCACATGCGGGCCCACGTATACATTAACATATGCTTAGCTAATTTCACTACCTTGACATGCAGATCTTTAGGGTGTGGGAGGACACCAGACTATCCAGAGGAAACAGACAGACAGTGACAGGGTGAAAATCAAAATCAGGTTCTGGGAATTATAAGGCAGAAGCACTAGCCACTTTATGACAGTGCCACAAACCAGAACATTTTTCTTTCAATTTATTTTACAGCATAATTGTAATTTAACAATAAACTACTAAATTCTTGACTATAATATTAAATAGAAAATTTCCAAAACCCACTCAATTTATCAAGCTTTATTAAGGGAAAACTTTTTCATGGAGAGATGTTATGTACTGTAAAACCATCCACAGTGCAAGCAAAAAATAACGTCTAAGGTGCTCCTCAGGCCGGAGGCAAAATGAAAGAAGAAAGGCCTGTTTTTGCCAATTTTCGTTACTTTGATGTTTTCTTCATTGTTATCATATGCGCTGCAGATGACAAAGTGATTTACAGCATGGGGAAACTGTTCTCATTGCTAAAAAGGCCAGCATTGCACAACAATATTCTTTTCAACTTCTTTCATTTTGTTTTTAAACAAAATGGCATTTTTTCTTTCTCACATGTTTCAATATCTCATTGATAAGAATTAATATAGCTGTAGATTTAAAGACAGAGTAATAATGGATGTAACTTTAAAAAGGGTTTTTTTGGATTTGTCATATTCATGTATAGATAAGTAATACAAATACTGTACAATGGGCTGGTACTCAGGATTCAGAAATTATTCAGACCCTTCTATTTTTTTACTTTTTGTTATGTTGTAACCTTTGGCTAAAATCATTTAAATTCATTTTTCCCCACATCAAGCAACATCCAATGCACGAGAATGAAAAAGCCAAAACAGGATTTTCTGCAAACTAAATAAAGTTAAAAACTTAAATATCACATTGACACAAGTATTCAGACTCTGTGCTACAATACTTGGGAAAAGGCTCATTTACATCCAATTCTATTAATCATCCTGTAGATGTTTCTACACCTTCTTTGGAGTCCATCTGTGGTCAATACAGTTTATTGGACATGATATAAGGTCCTATAGCTGATTATATGAATCAGAACAAAAAACAAGCCATGAGGTTTAATGAATTACCAGCAAAGCTTAGATGTAACGATATAAAATTCCTGCAGCATTGAAGGTTCCCAAGTGTACAGTTTTCTTTATAATTCTTGGATGGAAAAAGTTTGGAACATCCACAACTCTTCCTAGAGCTGGCCACCCAGTCATACTTCACAATCGTGGGAGATGGGCCTTGGTAAGTGAGGTGACCAAGAACTCGACGATCATTCTGATTGAGCTACAGAGAACCTGTGTGGAGATGGGAGAAACTTTCAGAAGAACAACCAACACTGTTACACTCCACCAAGCTGTGCTTTATGACAGAATAGCCATACAGAATCATCTCCTCTGTAAGATTCATATGAAATCCTGCTTGAAATTTTTAAAAGGGCACCTAAAGGATTTTCAGACTGTTAGAAACAAGATCTGGCCTGATGAAATCTTGATTAGCATTATGTCTGGAGAAAACCAGGTACTGCTTATCAACTGCGCAATGCTATTCCAACAGTGAAGCTGGATGATTGTAGGATCATATTGACCAAGTACTGCAGGGCACTCTGGACTTCAGACTGGGGCCAAGGATGACCTTGCAAAAGAACAGTGACACAAAGCAAAGACAACACAGGAGTGCTTATGGTCAATTCACTAAATGTTCTTGAGTTACTTAGCAGGATTCCAGACTTGAACCCAATTGAACATGTCTGGAGAGACCTGAAAATAGCTGCCCACTGATTGTCTCCATCTAGACTTTAGAGATCTTTTGAGAGGATCTGCAGAGACGAATAGCAGAAAATTCCCAAATCTAGACGTGTGAATCTTGTTGCATCATACCCAAGGAGACCCCAGGTCATAATTGCTGCCAAAGTCGCTTTAAGTCCTGAGTAAAGGGCTTGAATATGTGTGTCACTGTGATATTTCAGTTTTTTATCTTTTAGTAAATTTTCCAAATATATGTAAAATTCTGTTTTTGCCTTGTCATTCCATGATATTGATTGTTGGTTAACATGTTAAACAAATTAATTTAAATGTCAATGTCAACTTTATTTATATAACACATTTAAAACAACATAGGAATGCTATGGACAAAGTGCTTTACAGTAATAGAATTAAAGAAAAACATACAATTAACATGATTAACATAAATAGAAATAAAATAAATAAACATAAATAAAATAAATAATAAATAGAAGTAATGTTACATAATCATAATGAGGAAACCATCAGTATTACTGAAGGTCACGGAATGCAAGTGAATAGAACTGAGTCTTTAATTTTGTTTTGAACAGTTTAATTATAGATGTCTCCTTTATGTAATGAGTTCCACAGGCGCGGAGTAGCAGCTGCAAAAACCCTGTCCCCCTTAGTTTTACACTTGGTACGAGGGACAACAAGAGACAACTGAGCAGAAGATCTAAGCACTCTGGATGTCTGGTGTAGAACACACAATTTGGATAAATAGGCAGGAGTAAGCCCATGTAAAGATTTAAAAACTAGCAGCAAGATTTTAAAATCAATTTGAAAACTGACAGGCAGCCAGTGTAAAGAAGCTAATATTGGAGAAACAGAGTCATACTTTCTTGCCCCAACCAGAAAGCGAGCGGCAGCATTCTGGACCAACTGTAACCTGTGTATCATGAATTTACTAATCCCAGAATACAGCGAGTTGCAGTAATCAAGGCGAGAAAAGATAAAAGCATGAGTAGCTTTCTCAAGATTCATAGACGATAAAAAGGCTCGATCTTACCTAATACACGAAGCTGGAAAAAGCAACTCTTAACTACAGAATTAACTTGTTTCTCAAAAGAGAGGTTACTGTCAAAGATAACACCAAGATTGTGGACTTGAGGTTTGTAAAAGACAGATAAAGTGCCAGAAGTCCAAGACTAAGTTGGACTTTAGCTGATGGACCCACTATAAGCACCTCCATTTTATTTTGATTCAGATCAAGAAAATTATTAGCCATCCAGGATCTTAGTTCAGAAAGACAGTTGTGCAGTTGATTTATTGCAGAGTTGCAGATGGGAATATAAACCTGTGTATCATCAGCATATCAGTGAAAAGAAATGTTAAATTTCCTAAAAATAGCTCCAATAGGGTGAAGGTATATAGAGACCCCAAATGGATCCCTGAGGAACACCATATTTAATAGGAGCAGTAGACGAAAAAGAGGAATTTAAAGTCACTGAAAAGTGTCTACCAGTTAGATATGACCTGAACCAGTTAAGAGCAGAAACCTTTAAGCCCAACAAGATGTTCAAGGTTGTGTTCCAGAACCCCGCGCGAAAGGTGAAAATCTGCGAAGTAAAAACCATATGTTTTTATGGTTATTTTTTTATATTTTAAGCTCTTATTAACTCTCCCACACTCTTATAAACATTTCCCACACAGTTATACAGCATAAACTCTTTATATTCTCTTAGGTATTAGGTAAGATTCGTTGAAATTATGTATGTAAACACACTGTTTATATATTACGCACAAACATACGTATCGTATATCATTGAGGAGTTTTATTTAATACGTAATACAGTTTTAAACACATTGTAATTGATTAGGTAATATAAAAATAAATGAAAAATCTACAAAATGTAAATATAAATAAAACCTCAATGTTATTTTAAAGATATCGAGTGTCTCCGATATCACATATGTTACAGCCATTACGATAGACAGGCCACCAGCAATAAATACGTACAATGCAAGAAAAATTGTATAAAATGTGTGTACATTTACACTAAACGTAAGTACATGTACTAAGTATGGAGAAAAGTAGTTATGGGTACTCACCAACAATGACACGATGAGTTGCCTGATAATGATGAGATAAATGTTACTGCACAACAAAGGAGAGCGTTACAGCTCTTCTAAAGGAGCCTCTTCAGGCGACTGTGGCACTTGGGCATGCCCCCGTAAGCAGTAGCAGGAGCAAATCGAATGCTGCTTTCCATCGCTGAGCCAATCATCACCCAGGAACTTAACAGCATTCTCTGACTGGGTAGCTTCTCAGCCATCCGCCAATAGCGTCCCTTGTATGACATCAACTGGGCAAACCAATTGAGGAAGCATGTACCAGAAATAAAAAGACCCATTGTCCGCAGAAATCAGCGGAAAATTTGCGATATACTGTATATGCTTACATACTGTATAAAATCTGCAATAGAGTGAAGCTGCGAAAGTCGAAGCATGATATAGCGAGAGATTATTGTACTGTATTCCTTGTTAAATATGTATCAAAAAATACATATTAGATTAAATGTTTAGAATTATAGACCAATTTCAAATTTACCTCTTGTAAAATGTATGAGAAAATTATAATCGTGCAATTTAAATCTATTCTTACAAGCCAAAAAATGTTCGATGTGTAATTTATTTGGTATGTTTTTGATAAATTTAGCAATGATAGTCAGGTTCACAGACATTGGAGTTCAAGGAGCTGATTGAGCATAGCTTTAATTTAATTTATGAATTATAAAAACAAACAGACACCTAAGACACATAAAAAGGATTGGGGAACCAAAAGAAATTCACTTTTAATAGCGAGATGATGTGCTGCATAGCTCCAAACATCGAAAGAACTGAAAAAATATTGTCTCTGATCACTCTAAAATGCCCAACTTGATCTTTAATCCAAAATGAATGGTGATGGATCTTTTAAAGCTGAGGACAAGAATGAGTAGAGACACAGAAAGGCACGGGGGAATGGCTAAAGGCTCTTCTTCCTAGTCTTTGTCTTCAAGGTTAGGGAGAGAAGATGAACATGACGAGCGGCCCTGCTGCAACAAAATCCTGTCCCAGTGTGCTCTTTAAATCATTTCCCATAAAAGATTTACTACATTTACTACTTATAAAATCGTTTTCTATATGAGCAGAGACTGACTACAACCCTCCTGTGTACAACTAAACATCCTGTCCCTCGGGGTTTGTTTTTTATTTGTTGACATTGGAATATATAATATGAAAACATAATAATTACTCTTCATTTCTGTGTTGATGACACTCATTTGTTTTGATGTGTTCAACCAAAATATTTTTCCAGGTAAATGATTAAATAACTGTTTTAGGAAATTAAAACCACAAATTGGTGATATTTGTCTTCATGTTCAGGAAAAAAATAAGCTATTTTTATGTATTTTGCAGGTATTAATACAATAGTGAGTCAAAAAGACAAATTCACTTTTTATTTAAATCTACCCAAACTTTAGACACTGATGAAACTTTCAGTTGTCACACTTTCTAAAAGCTGCTTTCTTTGATTTTGAAATATTGAGAAAATAAGTATGTTATTTTAAGATTGTTCATTAGACTTTGGAAGACAATTTTGTTCATTTGTTTTGAGCTAAATTCAAACCAAAGTAGTAAGGATGAAAATGAAAACTGAAATCTTCAGTTTCAAAATTATTTTAAAATTCTCCTTTTGACAAATGAAATCAGAAAGTTTTTAGCTGCCCTGTACCTAACAGACCATCTTAACGTATATATTAAATAGATTATTTATCCATCCATCCATCCATCCTCTTCCGCTTATCCGAGGTCGGGTCGCGGGGGCAGCAGCTTAAGCAGAGAGGCCCAGACTTCCCTCTCCCCGCCACTTCTTCCAGCTCTTCCGGAGAATCCCATGCGTTCCCAGGCCAGCCGGAGACATAGTCCCTCCAGCGTGTCCTGGGTCTTCCCCGGGCCTCCTCCTGGTTGGACGTGCCCGGAACACCTCCCCAGGGAGGCGTCCAGGAGGCATCCTGATCAGATGCCCGAGTCACCTCAACTGACTCCTCTCGATGCGGAGGAGCAGCAGCTCTACTCTAAGCCCTTCCCAGATGACTGAGCTTTTCACCCTATCTTTAAGGGAAAGCCCAGACACTCTGCGGAGGAAACTCATTTCAGCCTCTTGTATTCGCGATCTCGCTCTTTGGTCACTACCATAGCTCATGACCATAGGTGAGGGTAGGAACGTAAATCGACTGGTAAACTGAGAGCTTTGCCTTACGGCTCAGCTCCTTTTTCACCACGACAGACCGATGCAGAGCCCGCATCACTGCGGATGCCGCACCGATCCGCCTGTCGATCTCACGCTCCATTCTTCCCTCCTCACCCCGAGATACTTAAACTCCTCCACTTGGGGCAGGATCTCTCCCCAACCCTGAGAGGGCACTCCACCCTTTTCCGGCTGAGGACCATGCTCGGATTTGGAGGTGCTAATTCTCATCCCAGCCGCTTCACACTCAGCTGCGAACCGATCCAGAGAGAGCTGAAGATCACGGCCTGATGAAGCAAACAGGACAACATCATCTGCAAAAGCAGTGACCCAATCCTGAGTCCACCAAACCGACCCCTTCAACACCCTGGTTGCGCCTAGAAATTCTGTCCATAAAAGTTATGAACAGAATGGTGACAAAGGGCAGCCCTGGCGGAGTCCAACTCTCACTGGAAACGAGCTCGACTTACTGCCGCAATGCGGACCAAGCTCTGACACGGTTGTACAGGACCGAACAGCTCTTATCAGGGGTCCGGTACCCCATACTCCCGAGCACCCCCACAGGATTCCCGAGGGACACGGTCAATGCCTTTTCCAAGTCCACAAAACACATGTAGACCGTTGGGCAAACTCCCATGCACCCTCCAGGACTCTGCTAAGGGTGAAGAGCTGGTCCACTGTTCCGACCAGGACGAAAACCACACTGTTCCTCCTGAATCCGAGGTTCGACTATCCGACGGACCCTCCTCTCCAGAACCCCCGAATAGACTTTTCCAGGGAGGCTGAGGAGTGTGATCCCTCTATAGTTGGAACACACCCTCCGTCCCCTTTTAAAGAGGGGACCACCACCCCGGTCTGCCAATCCAGAGGCACTGTCCCGATGTCCATGCGATGTTGCAGAGACGTGTCAACCAAGACAGTCCTACAACATCCAGAGCCTTAAGGAACTCGGGGTATCTCATCCACCCCCGGGCCCTGCCACCAAGGAGTTTTTTGACCACCTCGGTGACTTCAGTCCCAGAGATGGGAGAGCCCACCTCAGAGTCCCCAGGCTCTGCTTCCTCATTGGAAGGCATGTTAGTGGGATTGAGGAGGTCTTCGAAGTACTCCTCCCACCGACCCAAACGCCCGAAGTCGAGGTCAGCAGCGCACCATCCCCACCATATACGGTGTTGACACTGCACTGCTTCCCCCTCCTGAGACGCCGGACGGTGGACCAGAATCTCCTCGAAGCCGTCCAAAGTTCTCCATGGCTCTCCAAACTCCTCCCATGCCCGAAGTTTTGCCTCAGCAACAACCGAAGCCGTTCGCTTGGCCTGCGGTACCTATCAGCTGCCTCCAGAGACCCACAGGACAAAAAGTCCTATAGGACTCCTTCTTCAGCTTGACGGCATCCCTCACGCGGTGTCCACCAACGGGTTCGAGGATTGCCGCCACGACAGGCACCAGCCACCTTACGGCCACAGCTCCGTCAGCCGCCTCAACAATAGAGGCACGGAACATGGCCCATTCGACTCAATGTCCCCCACCTCCCTCGGGACGTGGTTGAAGTTCTGCCGGAGGTGGGAGTTGAAGCTACTTCTGACAGGGGACTCTGCCAGCCGCTCCCAGCAGACCCTCACAACACGTTTGGGCCTACCAGGTCTGACCGCATCTTCCCCACCATGAAGCCAACTCACCACCAGGTGGTGATCAGTTGACAGCTCCGCCCCTCTCTTCACCCGAGTGTCCAAGACATATGGCTGCAAGTCCGACGACACGACCACAAAGTCGATCATCGACCTGAGGCCTAGGGTGTCCTGGTGCCAAGTGCACATATGAACACCCTTATGCTTGAACATGGTGTTCGTTATGGACAATCCGTGACGAGCACAGAAGTCCAATAACAAAACACCCCTCGGGTTCAGAACGGGGGGGGCCATTCCTCCCAATCACGCCCTTCCAGGTCTCACTGTCATTGCCCACGTGAGCATTGAAGTCTCCCAGCAAAACGAGGGAATCCCCAGAAGGTATGCCCTCTAGCAACCCTCCAGAGACTCCAAAAGGGTGGATACTCCAAACTGCTGTTGGCGATACGCACAAACAACAGTCAGGACCCTTCCCCACCCGGCGGAGGGAGGCCACCCTCTCGCCCACGGGGTAAACCCCAATGCACAGGCTCCAGTGGGGGCAATAAGTATGCCCACACCTGCTCGGCCTCTCACGGGGCAACTCCAGAGTGGTAGAGAGTCCAGCCCCTCTCAAGGAGATTGGTTCCAGAGTCCAAGCTGTGCGCCGAGGTGAGTCCGACTATATCTAGCGGAACCTCTCGACCTCGCACTAGCTCAGGCTCCTTCCCTTCAGAGAGGTGACATTCCCGCCCCAAGAGCCAGTTTCTGTAGCCGAGGATCAGACCGCCAAGGTCCCCGCCTTCAGCCACCACCCAACTCACACTGCACCCAACCTCCTTGGCCCCTCCCATAGGTGGTGAGCCCATGGGAAGGAGGACCCACGTTACCTCTTCGGCTGTGCCCGCCGAGCCCCATGGGTGCAGGCCCGCCACCAGGTGCTCGCCATCGAGCCCCACCTCCAGGCCTGGCTCCAGAGGGGGCCCGTGACCAGCGTCCGGGCAAGGGAAAACGTCATCCAAGGTTTTTGTTCTTCATCGGAGGTTTGTTGAACTGCTCTTTGTCTATTCCCTCACCTAGAACCAGTTTGCCTTGGGTGGCCTTACCAGGGGCATAAAGCCTCGGACAACATAGCTCCTAGGATCATTGGGACATGCAAACCCCTCCACCACGATAAGGTGATGGTTTAAGGAGGGTAGATTATTTATGTCTTCTTAAAATTCTAAGGATGTGGCAGATCATGTAGCTATAGGGTACTCACATTCTGGAATAGTTCACTATTAGTGTAGCTTTCTTTGTTTTAGCATTAAAATAAGCCAGAAGACTCTTTAACTTAGCATACTGTACACGCAATACAGCTGGTGCTGAAGATTTTGTTCCTTTTTAATGTTTCTAGTTGTTGTTTCCTTCGATAATTAAGTTTTTTTTTTTTCTCTTCTCAGTGTCTTGTGGCAGATGTATCATTGCCAGTGGTTTCAGAATGTCACAGTATTCTGCGTGATCACTGTTGGCTGTGTACCCAATTTAGGTTATGGCTGATCTATGAGCTTGAATTCTGGTAATGTCTTTTCTGGAGCTACTGTGTCTTTCCAACATTAATCCTGGGATAGGGGTCACCAGCAGTGGATGCATGAATGGGTTGTACTTAATAAAATTGTATTTAGTTACATAAAATGATAAATGTGATAAGTTGTCTGTGTTCTCCAGTGGTTCCTGTTAAAATATAAACCTATATGAAATGTTTCAGCAGTGTTTTTCTAAGGAAAGTGTCACTCGTAGCAATTTGTCTGTCAGGCACCACCTTATTATTGCCAGATATCAGCGGGCTTTACAATGTTTTAAAAAATTGTATCAGAATTTGTGTCTGGTGTTTGAGTATATGTAATTATTACAGCTAATTGTTTTGTAACATTTTGTGTCAGTAATACAGTAAACGCTTAGAAAAGGTGCATGGAAGCAAAGTTTCCTCTTCATACAAGGATCTGCCTGTTACAAAATAAAAACAGCCATCCATTTTTGGAATTATTAGAGGGCAGAAAGGACTAGAGTCTATCCCAGGAACAACATACTCAAGACACAAGCTAATTCCAGAATGGACACTAATTCATTACAGGGCTAACTCACACGTTTAACCACTTCAAGTCAATTTAGAATTGCCAGTGTTTATATATAATATGCTGCCATGGCTGTCTGTTTGTCTGTTCAGAATTTGAAATCACTTGTAGCTCACAAACCATTTGACCTATTGACCTGAGATTTGGTACACATATACTGTGTGATTTCTACTATCTGATTACGCAGTGATGATTGACCTCCAAGGTTATTCCTCTTTTATTTTATTTTACTGTAGAATCAACTCTCAGCAGCTACCAGCAGGGCGGCCATGTGGCGCACGTGTAAGGGCGCCGTTCTCATCCCTACTGCCTTCGCCATCATCTCCCCTACCTCTTCATATCTTAAATCATTCTTGAGGCAGATTAAAAACTTAAGTGCCAGCTTAAGTGAAAAATTAAAGAAAACATACTAAGTAATTGCAGCACAAACATTGATTTAATCAGTTTTAACACGAAAACATGTCGAAGAAAGAATAGAAGTGGGTTGCTAGGGTGGGGAAAAGAAGAGCTGCTCAGGAATTCAGCAAGCGTGTCAACCTCTGAGCAAACGAATGCTAAACATACAGAAAAAGAGTATGAAAACTATGAATGCTCAAGTCAAGTGTATTCACTGCACGTTATTGTGCAGTGCGCCGTTACTGGTAATGTATATTTGGGATATAGAAGGACTACATCAGGCCTAAGACAGGAACCAACTCTAGATTGGGCAACCACCACTATTTTTTTAATCAATCATCAATATCAAGTTAAATCAAAGTGTATTTGACAATATATCAGCATTAGAAAAATAGGGTAAGCTTAGTGCGTGGTAATAATACATTACAAAATTATCAGGTCTCCCAGAACTGTGGGTTCTGGGTAATTTGTGCAACTCCAGAAACAGCATTACATTTCAACCCAAAATTTTTGGCCATGTACCAAGGAGCTACTGTGCCAGATAGAAAAGAGTCCTCAATAAGCCACTGTTCTCATTTAAAAATATAATGAACTGATTCCCCTTAAATGTTTCATTGTACTACTTTGAGCTCTTCAGTATCATGTGTTGCAATTTTCTTGACATTTCTCATTATTGTGAGACATGCAGTGTATGTTGTCCCGACTACTGGCATATTCAAAGCTTGCTGAGACCAGATGTGGTGTTTCACTACAACATTAAGAATATTAACATTAAGAAACTGCATAAAAATAGACATCATAACAGGTTATTACTTTGTATTACCTTACATCAAGGGTATTTTATTCTAACCATTTCTTAATTAGTTACCAGTTTTTAGTGCTAATTAACTTTTTAATTGTAATTGCTTTGTTATTTAAGATTAAACCTCTTAATTGGTTCTAGAAAGTTGATTCTGTTCATCTGGACATAGTTTCTTTCCGATATGTTTCATCACTCATCCAAGTGACTTCCTTAGTCTCAGTTGACTGCAGGTTTCTCCAACCTTATAAACAGTACCTTGGCCTAATGACCAAACTAGCACCATTGACTAACAATGGGCCGTGTGATCAATGATATGCAAATTGTCCATTGATCAATGGCCATGAGTACCATTCACAGAGAGTTGAGGAGTGGCTGCAATCACCGCAGTGTAAGATGGTGAAAGATGTACCCTTAGGCCCCCTCCTTGGTTCAGAGATGGTTGTTCCTTTTTTACGTAAATGGCCTCTTTGACTCCTCACTCAAACCAGCATTCCTACCTGCTCAGGTAGTGCACATCTTCGTCACTGAAAGAGTGACCATTGTCCTGTAGATGTAAATAGACTGTGGAGTCCTGACCTGACAAGGTAGCTCTTCTGTGGTGTGCTATCCACTTCGACAGTGGTTGTTTGGTTTCCCCAATGTATGATTCACAGCAGTCCTCTTGGTGCTTAACTGCGTAAACTATATTAATCTGTCTATGCCGGGGCACCCGATCCTTGGGGTGAAGCAATTTTTGCCATTAAATGTTTAGGGCTTTGAAAGCCACCGAGACCTAGGGTCTCATGCATAACGCCATGTGTAGAATTCACATTCTAACATGGCGCACGGACAAAAGTGGAAATGTGCTTACGCACATAAAAATCCAGATGTATAAATCTTAGTGAACGCCGACTTCCACATTCTTCCGCTACATAAATCCCGGTCAGCATGAAAAGTAACACACGCACCTGCTGTAACGCCCCGTCTCCTCCCAGGATTATACCTCTTTGATTATGCAAATCAATTTAAATAGCCCTTAAGCTCAGCGTTCTGTGAAAAGGCAATGACAAAAGCACAGGGGGAAATGGAAGAATTTCAGCGAATACCAAGTGGAGGCAGGGAAAAACACACTATTTGTTGGTTTAAACAGTGGTATAAACAACAAAAGGAAGGTGATCGAGTGACATAGAGTGTCGGAGAAACTCGAAAACTCAAGTTCACAAAGTCCCACAGTGCCTGAATATAAAAAGAAGTTGTCAGATATCAAAATTGCTGTGAAAAGGCGAGTCGTAGCCCACCATCTGAGTGTCATATGAATGCTTTTTAGGGTACAGAGAAAAAAAATTGGCACATAGTGGGAAAAAAGCATTAAATGTCAATTTTAATCTCTAAATTTCCACTTTAATCACGTAGTTTATTTTGTCATTAAAGTAGAACATCATAAACTTCATCTTAAAATCATTTAATTTACTAGTTTCTCAAATCCCATTTTAACTAAAGTAGCACATTAAATTCTTTGTTTTGTATTTGATCTTCTATGTGCTGTATGTGTGTGAATCATTACGTGCTTCCTAAACCGGCTTTCTCTTCCTCCGATAGGACACAGAATCCATTACATTTGTGATATTTCAGCTCTCTGAATAATTAAAATACTGAGATGTATACTTGATATCATTTTTATGATAATAGGAGTTAAAGCATGTTATTAAACATGGGAACACGGTGGCACAGTGATTGTTCATGCCTTACGCAAGATGCTTGCTGCGCTGTGTGCTTGCTACCTTCTATGAAATAATTTAGTGCAGCAGTACCGTCTCTTTCAAACTTACTAACCCCCAATTCCTGTCCTTCTTTTTCTTTCTCCAAATACCCAATCGCAACATAATCAGCTCTGTAATAGACGTTAAGCCATCTGTAATCTTAGAACGCCGATTCTTCAAAACCTTTAAGGACCATTGAAATATGTTCATAGTACACGTTAAATTATTCTATCCAT
This sequence comes from Polypterus senegalus, assembly GCF_016835505.1. Taxonomy (NCBI): domain Eukaryota; kingdom Metazoa; phylum Chordata; class Cladistia; order Polypteriformes; family Polypteridae; genus Polypterus; species Polypterus senegalus. The sequence continues at coordinate 120,602,070 of NC_053157.1, read as the reverse complement.
CCAGTGTTGCGCCAGTCTAAGAAAGAATACAGCGCGAGGCAGAAACAATCCATGAACGGAGCGACACTGTGTCCACACATGTTTATTTATTAACAATATACTGTAGATTATTTAAATGAAGTTAAAGTTTTATTTTGCTGCATTTCATCCTAAAAATGATATTGTCATCATATGTAAATACGCGCTTGATAAAGTGACTCAGGCTGTGCAATATTATATCTGTATTGCAAGTTTACAGTGTAGTCATAGGAGTACTATTCCCATGATGCTTTGAGGTATGCCCAGGATGTTGGAGGGTAGGGAACTTCCTGCTTCTTGTTGAATAAACGTTTTTCTAAGGTTGCTACTCTCCTCACCTCATTATACATAGTGTCAGAAGCTACGAACTGTAAGTTTCCAGTCTGTTTTAAAAGTTTGGAAGATGTTGTTACTACCATCGCAGGACAGATGAGAGGCTGTGTGCACGGCTGTGTCAGGAAGAGTCAGCTGGTGTGAGTGAGAGTCGCTGCGAGGCACATGCAGGCGGAGGGAGACATGCAGCAGGAGGACGCATCTGAAAGTTTGGATCCTGAACGCGAGGGGAACAGGGATTTACCAACCAGGATGGCGACAACTGTGCAAATAACTCCCCCAGAGCCGTTCGACTTTTCCTGTCCCACAGACTGGCCGAAGTGGATCAGACGATTCGAAAGGTTCAGAATTGCGACATCTCTCAATGAAAAAACAGAGGAATATCAGGTGAATTCGCTCTTATATGCCATGGGAGACGCAGCTGATGATGTTTTGGCGGCTTTACCTCTGTCTGATGCAGATAAAAAGAAATATGACTCTGTTAAATCAGCATTTGAACAGCATTATGTGGGAAACCACAATGTTATTTTTGAAAGAGCACAGTTTAACTCAAGACGACAACAAGAAGGGGAGAGTGCAGAGTCCTTCATCACAGCTGTACATAAGTTGTCAGAGAACTGTGGTTTTGGAGTGCTTAAGGAGGAACTTATAAGAGATAGAATTGTGGTTGGCATTGAAGACAAAAAGTTGTCAGAACAGCTACAACTGGACAAAGATTTAACACTTTTTAAAGCCATACTTAAGGTCAGACAGAGCAAAACTGTGAGGAAACAACAAACAATATTGCTCAGCAGTGTACAAGAGGAAAAAACTTCCAACATGGACGCCATACGGACAAACATGAATAAAGCAAAGCCTCAAACGCGGCAACAGACAAAGAAAAGGCAAGGACCAGACAAGCTGAGTGTTAAAGAGTGTGGCCGCTGTGGGCGTAAAAATACATACTCATGGAAAGACTGTCCTGCTAGAGACGTTGAATGTCGTAAGTGTCATAAAAAGGGACATTTGCCGTAGTTTGTCGCAATAGTGAAGCTGCAGGCTTACGTGAGGTTGTAGAATGTCAAGATAACAGCGAAGATTTTGTGTTTTTGGGAGAAGTAGGGACTGAGAGATCCAAACCATGGGTAGAAAAAGTCCTAATGAATGGGGAAAATGTTGAGTTTAAGTTAGACACTGGGGCAGACGTTACGTCCATTCCTGAGAAGTGGTACATACCAGAACGAGATGGAGCACTGCAGCAACCCCAAAAGACTCTTTAGGGCCTGGTGGATACCCACTTAACGTGAAGGGCTGCTATAAAGCACAAATAATAGCAAAAGGCCGCAGTACATCAGAGGATATTTACCTGGTTTCAGGGCTAGTTCAGCCACTATTAAGCAGACCAGCATGTGAAGCTTTGGGTTTGGTGTACAGAGTACACACAGTTATGAAGTCTGATGTAGATTTCAATGCTGCTTATCCAGATGTTTTTCAGGGTTTAGGCAAGCTACAAGAGTCTTACCACATTCAGCTAGAACAGGGAGCTACACCGGTGGCTCTGTCTGCCCCCAGAAGGGTCCCCCTCCCCCTCAGAGATGCAGAGCTACACAGAATGGAAGGAATGGGAGTTATTTCTAAGGTTACTGAGCCAACAGCATGGTGTTCAGGCATGGTAGTCATCCCCAAACTAGGTGGGAAGCCACCTAGGATATGTGTAGATCTCACACCTTTAAACACAGTAGTAAAAAGAGAACGTCATATCTTTCCAGCAGTAGACCAAACACTAGCGATGTTGAAAGATGCTAGGGTGTTTACAAAACTGGGTGCTCGATCTTGGCAAATCCCTCTTACTCCACAGTCAAGGCCCCTCACAACTTTCATCACTCCTTTTGGGAGATATCATTTCAACCGACTCCCATTTGGAATATCATCGGCGCCAGAGCCTTTTCTGAGGAGGATGTCTCAAATGCTCGAGGGCTTTGAGGGAGTCATCTGCCATGCCGATGATGTGCTTGTCTATGGCAGGGATAAACAAGAACACGACCAAAGACTTCACCGTGTGCACCAAAAGTTTCAAAAAGAAGGACTCACTTTAAATGAAAAATGTGAGTTTGCCATGACTGAAATCATGTTAGTGGGTCACAAGGTTTCCGCAAACAGCATTGAGCCTGACCCAAAAGCTGCCGCAACCCACATGTGTGGCAGACGTGCGACGTCTCATGGGCATGGCCAACTACCTTACAAAGTTTGTGCCACAGCTCGCCACAATAACAATGCCATTAAAGGATCTGCAAAAGGAGAGAAATGAATGGAGTTGGGCAGAGCCCCAAGAAACAGCTTTTCAAGGACTGAAAGGGATACTAAGCTCTCCAGAAGTACTTGCTCAGTACTCTAACATGGCAGACACAAGAGTGGCAGCGGATGCATCATCATATGGGATTGGAGCTGTTCTTACACAAAAGCAGCAAGATGGTTCATGGCGACCCATTACATTTTAAGAGGACTAACAGACACCGAGAGGTGCTACGCCCAAATTGAAAAGGAAGCGTTAGCTGTCACATGGGCATGTGAAAGACTGTCATCATACTTAATGGGTCTACATTTCACTTTAATGACAGACTATAAACCTCTGGTCCCTCTGCTCAGCATTAGGGGCTTGGACGATCTTCCTCCGAGGGTCTTGAGGTTTCGTTTAAGACTGCTACGCTTTACCTTTAACATCATTCATGTGCCAGGAAAGAACCTCATCACAGCTGATGCTCTGTCTAGAGCACCGCTACCTGGTCCGCCCTCTGCAGGTGAGCTGCAGTTTGAAAAAGAGGTGGAAGGTTTTGTTGACAGTCTGGTGATCGGTCTCCCAGCCTCAGACAGGAAGCTGAAGACTGTAAAGAAGGCACAAAAAGAAGATTATGTGTGTAGAAAAGTGATTGAGCACTGTTCCACTAGATGGCCAGAGAAATGCCAGCTAGACCCAGACATTAAGCCCTTTTGGCAGCATAGAATGGACTGTCATCTTGCAAACGATCTTCTGATGAAAGGACAGAGATTGGTAATACCACATATCCTCAGAGCAAACATTCTAGAGCGTCTGCATGAAGGCCATCAGGGGATTTCCAAGTGCAGAGCCAGAGATTGAGAGTCTGTGTGGTGGCCAGGCATCTCCACAGAGATTAGTTGAATGGTGGATAGCTGCGAGATATATCAAAAACACAGGGTACAGTCTCACGAACCACTGATACCAACTCAGGTCCCAGACTGCCCATGGCAAAAGGTCGGTATGGATCTTTTTGAATCGTCCAAGAGACAATATCTTCTCTTAATAGTCTTTTTCTCAAGATATATTGAGGTAGTTGAGCTTAAGTGCACTTCGGCTGAAGTCACCGTTAAAGCTATCAAGGAGATCTTTGCAAGACATGGAACCGCAGAGACTGTTGTTTCTGATAACGGGCCACAGTTTTCCTCAGAGCTATTCAAAATGTTTGCAGATGAGTATCAATTCACACATGTCACGTTATCCCCAAGCCAACAGGGAGGCCGAACGTGCAGTGCGGACTATAAAGGACTTGTGGAAGAAGGATCCTGATCATAGCAGAGCACTACTGGCATACAGAGCCACTCCACTGGAACATGGGTTCTCGCCAGCCCAACTTCTAATGGGAAGAAACCTGCGTACGTCCCTACCCCAACCAACAGCTAAAATAGATCCTTAGTGGCCAGACCTGCTTGCTTTTCGAAAGAAGGATGAAGAGGGACGGCATCAGCAGGCAAAATATTACAACAGGAGACACAGGTCCAGACCTCTGTCACAACTCACACCTGGACAGAAGGTTTGGATCACTACAGAAGGAACTAGTGGTGCAGTTGTCATGTCTGCCAGTACTCCCAGATCATATGTGGTAGAAACAGATAGGGATACTATCAGGCGAAATAGAAGCCATCTTCGACCCACAGGAACTATTACGAGGTCTGGTCGAATGGTGAAAGCGCCTGACAGAATGGATTTGTGAACTATAAGAGAAAGTAACGTTGCACAAGTGTTCTAAATCTAAGTGGTTGCATATGTTTTGCTGTGTGAAAGAAAGAAAAAAAAAGTGTTCATTATGTGTTGTTGTTAAAGAAAGAGAAAAAAAAGAAAAAGACGACTAAAGCTAAAAGAAGGAGGTGTAGTAAAAGGACTATTCCCATGATGCTTTGAGGTATGCCCAGGATGTTGGAGGGTAGGGAACTTCCTGCTTCTTGTTGAATAAACGTTTTTCTAAGGTTGCGACTCAGAGTCCCGCGTCCTCATTATACATACAGTGAGGTAATTGTACTTATAAGTACAAACAGTTCTACAAGGAGCACTTGATGGACTGTGTAAAAGACGAAGCAAGAGACAACATAAAGGTTTGGGGTTTCCGGTCCCATATACTGCAAAATTATCCACAGCAAAAAATCAAAACAGGACAAATACATGAAAATAATATCTTTCAGTATGCACAACGCCAAAGATGGCGTCGGCGGACATTTTATGGAGGAGGAGCCGGAAGTGGAGGAATGCTGGGAAGGAACCGTGATGGAAGATGGGATTGATGACGTCAGGAACAGTGGACGGAGGAAGGGCGGAAGTAACATGCTGCGGGAAGAAGGAGGCTTATGGCGGCGGAGCCTCTTTTTTTCTGCAAGAAATAAAAGGAGAAAGGTTAGCACCCCGCCACTCCCTGCCGTCGAATGTCTTCCCAAGCGTATTAAGGTCCGTCCGCGGTCACCTACTCGCGCGTGCGTGACAACTGATTGAGAGCATTTATAGTTCTTAGGATGAAACTGTTTCTAAACCGTGAGGAAAGGCTCTGAAACGTTTGCCGTATGAGTGCAGTTCAATAGACAGCATGGCTGAGGCAGCGTGTGCTTGATGCTGCATACCGATAATTCTATTTCTGATGAGCTGTTGTACAGCTGTGATTACCCACTCAGATACAGTGATATAAATACTCCTAGTGGTGCAGTAAGAGTAATATGGAAAAAGATGATCCGCTGTGGCAACCCCTAACGGGTGCAGCTGAAAGAAGAAAAAGAAGGTGCAGTGAGAGTAACAACGCTAAAGCAGCTATTGTATTTAGAATAGTTTGACCATTCTGTGGACCATTATATTGTTACAAGTTAATTACAATCAGATGTATTAAACTAATAAACAATATGCTGTTAATTTCAGTGTATTTATAAAGCCGCATCAGGGATGTGGATCTAAAAAAGAAAGGGAAACCACACTGGAACAGCAGCACTGCTTTGATGCTGGGTGCCGTCAGTCTGCAAAACCGAGCGCAGAACTTGTGTACGCCAGGTTATGAGCTACCGTGGAAATGTGCGTGGCTTTACGCCAAGTTTAGGTTTTATACATCACAATTTGAACGTGGAAATGTTCATACGTTACATTTTTGTGTGTACACACCGTTTATACATGAGGCCCCACACCAGGGGTTACCCTTTCTTTTTTAGATCATACTTTTGCTTCATTGCTTCATGCTTTTTTCCCACTGTGTGCCTATTTATTTTTCTCTGTACCCTAATAAGCTTTCATATGACACCCAGACGGTGGGCTACGACTCGCCTTTTCACAGCAACTTTGATATCTGACAACTTCTTTTTTATTTCGGGCACTGCGTGACTTTGTGAACTTGAGCTTTCAAGTTTCTCTGACACTCTATGTCACTCGATCAACTTCCTTTTGTTGTTTATATCACTGTTTAAACCAACAAATAGTACATTTTTCCTTGCCTCCACTTGGTATTCCATTAACTTCTATTTCCCCTCGTGCTTTTGCCATTGCCTTTTCACAAAATACAGAGCTTAAGGGCTATTTATATTGATTTGCATATTCAAATAGGTGTAATTCTGGGAGGAGACAGGACGGGACAGCAGGCGCAGGCACGTGTATTACTTTTCATGCTGACCATGATTTATGTAGCGGAAGAACAAGGAAGTTGGCGCTCGCACAGATTTATACATCTGGATTTTTCTGCGCGTAAGCACATTTCCGCTTTTGTGCTTACTCCATGTTATAATGTGAATTCTACACATGGTGTTATGCATGAGGCCCCAGGTCTCGGTGGCTTTCAAACCCCAAAACACGATACGGCAAAAAGTGTTTCACCCCAAGGATTGGGTGTCCCGGCAAAGATAGAGTAATTTACACAGTCAACTGAAACTGAGGAAGTCACTTGGATGATTGATGAAATGTATCAGAAAAAAACTATGTTCAGATAAACAGAATCAACTTTCTAGAATTTCCTTACCTGGATGATTGAGCATACATCAAGACACTCTTAATTGGTTATTTGTTACTTAACTAGCAACCAAATTATATGGAGATACAATGAGACAACACATGACCACCTAAACAGTGGCCATTATACAATATCGGAAAATGAGAAAAAGTGCTGGTCTGCTTGGGTCCACTAAATATTTTGATTGTTCTTAGACAAAAGAAAATAAACAGTTTTGGAAATATCTGCTTTCTTAAAATGAGAGCACCAACAAACCATAGAATTAAATAACAAGGTTAATTAACAACAAAAATCGTCTTCTATTTAAGAAACTGGTTGGTGTCCTGGGTATGAAGTTAAACTGCATCTGGCCCTTCAAGCAGTCCTCCAACTTGCAGGGAAAACTAAAGAGGGGGTTGGTGGCAGTCCAGCCACCTTAAAAACTTCAAACAGCTCCAAACAGCAAAGAGGACTCTGCTCTATGCAGTAGTTCTGCTGCAGCCACCCACAGGAAGGCAGTTCGCACTATGAAGGGGAAGGGGGTAAAGCCCCTGGGACTCTCATCCCCAGAACAGTCGAAACTGCTGGAGAACCAATGAGGTCAGGCCATTTTTCAGATCAGAACTGGTGTGGTGCTGAGGTGTCACCTACTGAATGGCAGCACTCAGGTCACAATCTGAGTATGCCGATCCAGGTAAGTTTGTGGAACATCTTGTCTCTCTGGCATGATGACCATCTTCCTCTGTTGTCTGAAGAGCTTTATAAATTTCAGTGGTGGCACTCTTCGAGTTATGCAGACCTGTGAATGGCCAGATCTCTGTAGGTGAGTACACATTTTATTAGTCTAGTCACTTTGATGGCTGTCACGCTGAGGGAATAGCTGTTGCTGTGGCGGATCGACTCCTGACGATGGTGTCATTATGAGACTCAGATTAAGGCACTCTTTGAGTGCCCTGTTTGTTGTCTTGGTGTATGCTCTGACTGCAGTAAATGATGTCCCGATGAGGGAGATGTTTTATTTGCAACTTCTCTTGGTGGTTGATGGGTGCCCATGAGGTGACAGTCCTCTAGTCATGGGTGATTTCAATGTGACCACTGGCACTGATATGGCTGACTATGAGGATTGTGTCAGTCCCCATGCGTCTGGAAATCGTTGTGAAAGTGGCTCCATGCTCCTTGACTTTGCAACAGATCAGGAACTGCGGATCGCTGGTTCCTGATTTCAGTGCCCTGAGCCGAATCATTTGACTTGGTACACCAGTATTGGTGGTGGGGTGAAGGACATCAATCACATCCATATGAGCAGACGCTGGAGAGTCGTAGGGAACTGAACTGTCTATAGAAGTGCCCAGTTTGTGAATTTTGATCACAGACTTGTTGCTACTCTAAAGATACAGCTTAGGTCGACCTACTAGGAGAATGAGGCTGGACCTGGCCAGACTCCAAGATCATGCTGTTTCTAATGAGTCTGCATGCAGTTTGTGTGAGGAACTTTCAAACTTGGGTGTGACTGCTGATTCTAATGTAATGTGGGAAACCATCTGTAACAAGACTCTGAAGATTGCTGAGAGCTGTGTTGGTGTTGCTGGTGTTCTCAGAAGGAGGTTTTTCATCTCATCTCACAGGGCACCTTGAATATTATCAAGAAGAGCTGCAGTGCACAGCTTTCTGGTGACTTCAGTCTGTACTGGGCACTGAAAAGGACAGATGCAAGGCTTCTGAGGGCAGATAAGGAGGTGTTTGTTAGAGGAATCCGTTAGCAAGTGACACACTATCTATGGTCTAGCAACCCACGTCCTTCTTGCAGAAGGATCAAAGTATTACACGCATCCGAATCTGCTCCTTGGAAAGTTGCTGTCAGGGTGGGTGATTGAACAGTTCTAATGGATGACACTGTATTTGTGACCTGCTGGGCTGAGTACTTTGGGCAGCTGTTTAAAGCTGTTTAGTACGTCGAACATCTCTGGGTCCACAGTTCTTGAGGCTGATCCTCCAATTAGCTGTGAATCACCCAATGTCACTGAGATTGCCCAGGTGGTGAAAGAGCTGAGGGTAGGGAATGCTGCAGGGATCTGTGGTATGTTTACTTCCATTTGGGAGACGGGTGTCATCAATGTGAATTTCCCCTTGGAATTAATAAAGTATCTATCTATCTATCAATCCCAACTGACTGGAAAATGGGACTTGTCAACCCTATCTGGAAAGGAAAGGGTGATTACCTGGATTGCGGCAATTACAGAGAATAGCTCTTCTCTTGGTGCTGGGTATGGTCCTTGCTAGGGTCATCCTCAGGAGGATCCATGATCACTTGCTCATCTAACAGAAACTGGAGCAGTCTGGTTTTACGCCTAAGTCTACCATCAACTGCATCCTGACACTTATGGCTCCCATTGAACGTAAATGCAAATATTGGCAGAATTTCATTGCATCGTTTGTCGATTTTCATAAAGTGTTTGACTCAGTTTATCTAGTTTCCCTGTGGAACATCCTGAAACCTTTCAGGATTCCCCCAAAGGTGTTGGATGTCATGGCCAGTCCGTACACTGGTACTGTGAATGCTGTGCAGAGTGCAGGCAGAACCTCTGTGTTCTTCTTAGTTGATTCTGGGGTTTGTCAAGGGTGTGTTCTTGCTCCTACACTGTTCAATGTTTGCATGGGCTGGGTGTTGGGCAGGGACGTGGGGTGTAGCAGCTGTTGAGCATCTGTTGGTTCAGAAAGATTCACTGATCTTGACTTAGCCAATGATGTGATCTTCATGGAGTCAATGGAGGTTCTGATCCTCGATCTCAAGAGACTAGCGAGGAGTCTAATTGTCTGAGATTGTGAGTGTCCTGGATAACAACAAACATCCAGACCTTTAATGATTTCTTGGGCACAGCCATCAGCAGTGTGTCTGTCTGCAGAGATAATGTTGACCACATCAAGCAGTTTACTTACTTCAGCAACAACATTCATGTCTCTAGTGACTCTTCCTATGAAGTCAGTAGACGGATTGGGAGAGCATGTTTCAAGAGGTTGCTGGAAAGGGGTGTGTGACACTCTTGATATCTTTGCAAGAGGATGACAGTCCAAGTCTTTAGAGTCCTGGTGCTTTCTGCTTTGCTTTATGGTTGCAAGACATAGACACTATCCAATGACTTGAGACAAAGGCTAGACTCCTTCTGTACTGTGTCTCCTCAGAGGATCCTTGGGTACAGCTGGTTTGACTTTGTGTCGAAAAAGTGGTTGCTCATGGAGTCCTGAATGAGGCATATCACCTGCATTGTGAGGAAGCATCAGTTATGGCTCTGTGGCCATATGGTGTGATTCCCAGAGGGTGATCCAGCTTACAGGATCCTCATTGCAGAGGACCTCAGTGTCTGTACCAGGGCAAGGGGACACCCATGCAACACCTGACTACAGCAGATTGATGGTCATTTTCAGAGGGTGGGACTGGATCATGTGTCTGTTTAGGGGATTGCCAACTGGGATCCCAAGGTGTTTCGTCTTGTGGTGGGTGTGGCAATGCACTGTACCAGTGCATGCTCCCAACCTGACCCATTGGAGTCTGAGGCCCCGACCTGGTTATCTGTTGGCTAACTTTTCATCTCATTTTTGTTTGCTGATGCAAAAAAAGGATCAATTCAGAGAACCAACTCTTACAAAGCATGACAATTAAAATGAAGGGAAAATAAGTTAATGGCAGTTCTTCGGGATCAGAGTTGAACACCCCTGCCATACTGTATAGTCTGGAAAAGAGGTCTTTTTGGATAAAACTTTTACTGGAAACTAGAAGATTGTCTGTTCTTTCCTGACCTTTGATGAACAGCATCACTATGTTCCAGTTATGTCAGTATGGAAATAACTGTATTGTGATGATTCTACAAAACACTTTGGAAAAATAATCATCATACACATGAGATCCAAAAGGTCTGTTTGCTACAGTAAGCAAACAAAAAATTTATTAATGGAAAATTTCAACAGTTACCAATCCATTATCGCATCTTCAATCCATGTCAAACAGAGGCTGGAGCCTATCCTGATATAATAGGTACAAGGCAAGAAATGACCCAAGATTTGGCACCAGTGCGACAAAGGCATTATGGGATTAAACTCCAGAGGTCTTTCTTTTGTAGTTCACGTTCTCTAGGGACTGTGACGTGAAACAAAAAGGAAATAAGCATACACAGCTGGCTTTTTATAATTGAAGATAGACTCTGAGATGATTAATTTAGTTGGATATTATTTGGTTATATAGTGTTTATGTTCATGTATATTATGATACAGTAGAGAGAATATGAAAAATAAAGACAGAGACAGACAGTTATCCTTATAGCTTTGTACACTCTGTGCAATAACTATAATGAAAATTAATGTATAAGTTTGTGATTGGATATCTTGTTGGTTAGGGGCTGCACTACCAGGACAGCAGAAGAGAAAGGCACAATATTTTAAAATATCTGTACAGGGACAGAGCGTATGTGCAGGCCATTGTCACTGAACATGGGTGGTAAATAGGTGGCAGACTATGCCCCCAGAAGTTAAGTACAATGTGTGCAAGGGTATGGAAGAGAGAGAGAAAACAAGATAGAAAGAATGAGAAAAAGTGAGATCAGAGCAAAAAAAAACTTTTCCCTGGATACTCATATCAATAATCAGTTCTGTCTCATTCTCTCCCTTTACCTGAAATTTCTCCAACTTTTGTGACAGTCTATGTTGCTTTGTGCAACAAATTATTTAGTAGTCAAATAATGGGTCAGACAAGTGAAATATAAAGGGAAGCTCATTTAGTGATATTTCTTGAGCATTGTGAGCATGAAATTTCCTGCAAGGCAAGGGTCAGTTCATCTCATGTTTGCCAGGCTTGTTACACTACATGTGATTTTGCTAATGTTTGGATTATATATATATATTTTTTTGTTGAGTATGACGTTGTACCTGTTTTTGCTCACTTGTTTTAAAGTTGTAGAAATTGAATTAAACAACAACTGTTTTCTTTTTACCTACTGGTAATCCCTCTGTTAGCTGTAGCTTATCACAAGCTTCAGTCTAAGAACGGCACATGCAACCAGTTATACCCAACAGCGTGACATCTCACTATCCCTTCCCGCAGTGTGATTTCCACTCAAAAGAAGCTGTTCTAGGGAGGGTAAACTAAGAGGGCAAGGGATCCATTAGCCTGCATCGGGGGCAAAGAGAAAGGTCACTAAAGGCTGGCATAGTCATAAGATCTCCTAAACGAAAAGTGGCAGAATATTGTTCCTATCCAGCAAAGCTTGGAATCTTTCACACATTGTACGTGAAAGGAAGGAGGACTACAAGTAAACCATCACTCTCCCAACTCACCAGCAGGCATCATGGCTGATTGGGATGATAGGAACTGTGTTGTCCCTCCGATGCACTTGGTAAGCTGCTTTGGTGATTAAGTTCTTTATAAGTTACTGAAACCACTGGGGTTTCAAGGGTGCCAGTGCACAAAGGCGATGATGGGCATTAAAGCCATTTCAGGCAAAACTACAGATCACAGATAGAAGCATTGTTGAAATGAAAGCTCACTGGTGGAAGGAAGACAGGTCAAAATTGAATGGAAGAAAGATAAAAAGCAAAGGGAAGCATTTTACTTTTTCAGGTTAGCAATCCCACCAGACATCTACTCATGATAAGTGTTGCATCACAGGTCTGTATTTTATGTATTTTGTGTTTTTCCTGTGTGATTAAACAGGAATAAACACTAATTCCTTGGTATTATTCCAGGTGTTAGAAAGAACGGGAAGAATATGACATTTCTGTTTATAAATATTTATACTGCTATAGATCAACCAGGCATATAACAACTACAGCAGGAATCTCCAACATAATCAGATAAATAGATCTTGAGTGGGAAGGTTTGGATGGGAGAAGAAGCTACAAGAAGAAAACAGTGAAGGGGATAAACTGGTGCCTCAGATAATACAAACAGGAGAAAAAGTAAGATAAAAACAGCACATTAATGGCAATATCTTACTTGTCATTGTGGTGGTATTTCCTGTGGCTTACCTGGTGTATCCAGCAAGTCACAGCCTTCACTACTATGCTTACTACTACTTATTGGACATGTTCGTCCTTCTATTATTAAACCTGCTTAATCCAGTCCAGTGCCATGGGCGTGGAGCTTTTGAAAAAATATAACTTTGCTACAGGCTCATTGAAATCCTTTGAAGTCAATAGTGAAGGAGTTGAACTAGTTACGATTGGTTTAGAATGGTGCAATAGTCGTTTAAGTGTTCCCTGAGGGCTAGAAGTCATCTGCTAACTATGTTGAGCCAATCATTATGGCCAAAAAAAGTGACCAGTGCCAAATACTTAAACACTGTGCCCTAAAGAGTTCCAGTCTTTGAACTGGAGCCTAGGCAAGTATTTAGGGTTTTCTGGAAACATCTGGCTCAGGCTTATATTCGTGATGACTTCAGTTCTTATCTCTGAAAGAACTTCTCCCATGTGAAGAAAGAAATCAGGGACAATGAGTTCGAATGGGCCCTATTCAAGCCCTCAGTTGTGGAAGCAGCTGTTAAAAGCTGCAGTCTTAAAACTGTCAGGGCATCTCATAGAGACAACCCTAAGAACCATTGGTGGACACCTGAGGTGAAGGAATATGTCAGGCTGAAGAAGGCAGCCTTCAGGAAAAGGCTATCCATTGGATCTCCTAACTCAGTTCAGAGGTAAAGGTGGTGGAATGAAAAGCCCAAGTATGGGAGGAGTTTGGAGAAGCCTTAGATAAATACTATTGGAAGGTGTTGTAATTGTTCTGGCAATCATAATACAGTATTATGTATTATATTTTAGCATATACAAGGACAAAACAAATATCCTTATATATAATTTGATACTATCCGTATGTATGGTGTTCGCGTCAATACCCCGTATGTATGGTGTTCACGTCAGTACAAGTTATAACATGCAATGGGACTCTGCCTCTGTAGTTAGAACATAACGTGGCAAACGCGAATGCAGTATTGCATGATTGGCTAAGAATGTTCGAATGCTTCAGTGATGTCGCTCGACAGCCGAGTATAGTAAGTCGGTGTTGGTTCGAGCAGATAACAGTAAGTTCGGTTGGCTTTTGGGGTGTACTTTCCAGGACAAACATCATCGACTGACTTAAACCCTTCGACAGCTCAGGAACTGTAAGTAATTTAGAACGTATTGCCATTTTCTTGGTACGTCGGAATCTATCTTTGGACACTTCGGTTTTAGCATCCGTTCTTCTGACATCTATTGGCAAACTGAGTAATGACGGCTAGGTATTAACAACGGTCATTGTCAGATCTAAAAAACCACGTCAACATAATTATTACTCTGACTCTGATTAGAGTCGTAAAATACGGTTTGTTTTGAAAATTTGTTTGCTGGAAAAAATCAAACGAGGTTCGCCGAAGAGCTGAGTTCATGTCTCTCAGCCCTGTTTAAACAGGAAGCTCTTCATTACATTGGCCGAAAAGGTGAATTTTAAGCACAAATCAGTGCCATGATAACAAAATAACTTCAAGGACTTAAAAAAACAAACAATTCTTTGTAGAGAAAGTATGGATTTCACAAATATAGAATTTGTAGCCTGATTCGATCGGGCTCCCAGTCGCTAGTAGAATTAATAACATAATATGAAAATAACATTTAAGTAATAACAAAAAGATTAATTAAACAAAGAATAAATATGAGTCTGGGCAACAACATAACAATGTGACCCTCTCACCATTGGCGTAACCCCCTTGGATAATCTCCTTTTGTTTAATCAACACATTTCATCAATGACAAAGTGTTGTCCTTTCTTTCTTCATGATATTCATATTTTCCTCATCTCTTATCCTGTGTATCTCATTGTTCAGACTCTTGTTCTGTCTCTACTGCAAGTGTTCCCTGTGAAGTATACCAACATATGCTTCCAAACCCCTTCAATGTTTCCAGTAAGCAGCGGCCTGTGTGGTGTACTCTATTTAAGACATTTTTATTGCATTTTAAAGACATTCTGAAATGAGCACAGAATTTTTGCTCACAATGCATGTCTGTTTCACTCTCTCCTCTGCCTTTTAGCTGAAGCAACAGGTCCCTAATTTATCTCTGATCCGTAATACCTCCAGTTTCTGGTTTCTCAATACATTCCTACAAGACATTTGTGTTCTCCTTCAAACGGTCACAGT